>NC_067245.2:94533521-94835008 GCF_019359855.2 Lolium perenne
TTTCAGACCATTATCGCATCCGGGGTACATCGACTTTTTTTGATCCTCTAACATGCGATCCAAATTCTACCTCTCCTTTTCAGTTTCGCAGCTTCTCCGTGCATCAGCAATGATCCGACCAAGATCATCGACGGGCTCATCACGTGCCTTTTCTTCACCTTCCCCTTCACCTTCACCTTCACCTTCACCTTCCCCTTCACCTTCCCCACCTTCAGCATCCTTCATGAAAGTATCACCGAAATGATCAAGATAGTTGTCATCGATGAAATCATCCCCTTCTTCATCTTCTTCCATTATAACCCCTCTTTCTCCATGCTTGGTCCAACAATTATAGCTTGGCAAGAAACCCTACCGAAGCAGGTGCATGTGAACATCTCCTGAGGAAGAGTAACCCTTCTGATTCTTACAACCAACACATGGACAGATAACAAAAAAACCCCTGCTTGTTCGCATTAGCCACTACGAGGAAATCTTTCAAACCCGTAGTAAACTCGCCAGAGAGTCGGTTACCGTACATCCATTGCCGATTCATCTGCATTATTGTAATATAAAATATATAATTAACCATCATGTATTTGTTAAACTAACTAGCTACAAATAATAGAAATTAAACAATGAACTACACACATGCATATTTTATCAATGACACATGAAAGGTTCAAGTTGCTAACCGCGATCGAGGAGGAAAAAATAAATGAGGAAGCTCAAGTGTGGCTCCGACACTTCATATCATGTTTGTTTCATGCTCTTGGGGCATTTCATCAAACACCTTGTGTGCATAAGAGGAACCAAAAGCAAACCTAACGTCCCCTTGTGAAGTTTGTGAAGAGAAGTGGCACCAAATGGCTAAGTGAGCCTGCTGGATGGGTATATATAGGGGAGGGGCTTTAGTCAGTCGCGGTTGGCCTGGCCAACCGCGACTAAAACCCCTCACGTGCACCAGCTGGCCACCGAGCGCCCCGGGCCCAGGCCTTTGGTCGCGGTTCGCCTCCCGGACCGCGACTAAAGGTCCCATTAGTCACGGTTCGAAATATTTGGAGACTAATGGGACTGGATGGAAGACCCTTTTTCCACCAGTGATAGGTTTCTACCACTCCGTTTAAACCATATCGGAAAATCTCTAACGATGTAGCTTCTAAGTTCAAACTCGAATTGGTATTTACACTGTGGTCTAGGCATACCTATGTAGAAGAGAAGCATGGTATGAGCACTAGAGTTTAGGTACAAGTCTCCTCCCGATAATACGAGAAGGCACACCGGGGTGCTCCTAAAGCTTGATATTGCGCGTGCTTTCGACTCTATTTCTTGGAGTTTCCTTTTTGAGGTGCTGAGGAGAATGGGCTTTGGAGAGAGATACTTGAAGTGGGTAGCGCTGCTGCTCTATACCTCCAACACTAGGGTGATGGTGAATGGAGTGCCAGGAGGCCGCATCTATCATGGCAGGGGCTTGAGACAAGGGGATCCCATCTCCCCCATGCTTTTTGTGGCGGCAATGGAGGCCCTGACCGTCATGGTAATCAAGGCCGTAGAGGAGGGCCTGTTTGGAGATTTGGCCTCCATCCTACCCATCCATAGGATTTCAGTGTATGCCGACGACGTGGTGCTTTTCCTCAAGCCGAGCCTCGGGGAGCTATGGGCGGCGAAACACATATTGAGTCTCTTTGGAGAGGCGTCGGGGCTCCATGTGAATTTCCAAAAGACTACTGCAACGTTGATCCGTGGTACACAGGAGGAGGAGGAGAGGACGGCTAGGATCCTGGGATGCGAGTTGGCGGCGTTCCCGGTCAGATATCTGGGACTTCAGCTGGCACTCCGCCCCCTCACCAAGGCAGAATGGCAACCGCTGCTGGACCAGGTCGTCAAAAGTGTCCCGGGGTGGCAGAGGGGCCTTATCAGCAGAGAGGGGAGACTGGTTCTGATAAACTCGGTGGTGGCGACGAGAGCTGTGCACCAAATGGTGGTCGCTGAGGCCCCGGTCTGGCTACTTGAGGAGATTAACAAGTGGATGAGGGCTTTTTTCTGGGCCGGCAAGGATGAAGTTCAAGGAGGACAGTGCCTAGTGGCATGGAGGAGCATATGTAAACCAAAGGAGCTGGGAGGATTGGGGGTTAAGGATCTCAGGCTACAGGGCCTCGCCCTTAGAGTGAGATGGCACTGGCTCAGACGTACGGATCCGGAGAGGCCATGGCAAGGCCTTCCGGGGCTAAAGGACCCAGAGGCAGCAGGAGTTTTTCAGAGCCTGGCACAGTTTACTGTGGGAGATGGACGTCTGATTCATTTTTGGACGGACAGATGGATCGGTGGATACACTGCAGAGGAGCTAGCGCCGGAGGTGTTCGCCAGGGTTTCTACCCGGAGGAGGAACATCCGACGGGTGGCGGAGGCTCTGCATGAGGATGGATGGATAGATGATATTCAAGGAGAGATGACCGCTGAGCTCAGGATGCAATGTCTGTGCCTGTGGGAGGCTGTCGAAGAGGTGGAGAAAGATGGCACGAGGCCTGATAGCATCACTTGGAAAGGAGTGGAGTCGGGTAGCTACACGGCGAAGGGCACCTATAGGATGTTGTGTGAGGGAGGTATTCGCTGGAGCATGAGCGGGCCGGTATGGGGATCTTTCTCCCCCATGAAGTGCAAGGTGTTTGCATGGCTGACCCTCAGATACAGGCTGTGGACCTCGGATAGGCGAGCGAGGCATGGGCTCCAGGAGCAGCCGGACACATGTTACACATGCCTACAAGAGGAAGATAACGTTGATCATATCTTTACCAGATGCCCTTATGCGAGACAGGTGTGGTGCAGGGTCATCAGGAGTGTGAACCTACGGATTGCTGACCCTGGGTTCACGGGGAACCTCCAGCGCTGGTGGACGGAGGCCCGCAAGCGAGTGCGAAGGATCGATAGGAAGCGGTTTGACTCCATGGTAATCAGCACGATGTGGACGTTATGGAAGCAAAGGAACGCGAGGGCTTTTGGGAATGTGAGGGAGCAGAAAATTCTAGACCAGATGTTAGTGCAGATTAGAGATGAGTTCCACCTCTGGGAGAGGGCCAGGAGAGGAGGGAGGCTAGGTATAGCGAGAGAGTAGGCCTAGGCGGAGGGAGGTAGTGTGCGTGTGTTTGGCACCCGTGTGCTCTATTGTAATTGTGTTGCTTCTTCTTCTATAAAGATAAGGCACGTGTTTCGCGTGCTCTCGAAAAAAAAGTCTCCTCCCGATAGACCTGCATCCGTTCATGTCATCAGTCGGTTCTCCTTCGAGAGCCGGCCCACTGAAGATGCCCTTATGCTACCGAGTTTCTGCTACTCGCACGCTTTAACCTTTATCTAAGACGAGGATATTCGATTCCGTTCCCGTGTTGCAGAAAATGGAAAAGGCATGCAGTGTGTAACATTATTGTCAAGATAAGCGCGGCGCACGTAGTGGTAGTGCAACACAGGCCGACGGCCACGGCGATCGACAGCGCTCGCACACGCGCGCGGCTGTTGGTGTTGTGATGTTGGCAACTGGAGCGCAACCGGCGGCGCAAACCTGGGTTCACGCGGCGGGGCAGGCGATCAATCCTACGATCAGGCGACTAGACGACTAGTTAACGCGGCCTTTCACGGGCACGTTCCCGTGTCCCGCCAAGAGCAAATCGACAGGCGGAGCGCTGAGCACGAAAAATGGCCGCACGCTCGTCGGCAAGTGCACGCTGTCCAGAATTCGGGCGCCATGGCAGGCAGGCAGCTCGAGCGAGCACGGGCGCAGCTGGCTGCCCGAATCTTGGCAGAAAGCTTGCAGCCCTAGCATCGCGTTGGCTTGCGAGCACCTGCGTGCTGCCTGCCTTTTGTTTCCGTCCTTTGCTTTTGCGGACGTTGCGGTCATGTGAGGCGTGCCATCCATGGATCGATGCTTCCTGAAAAGCTCTGGACGTGCCAAGCAAAGAGGTAGCAGACGAGTCACGGCCATCTCGTGATGAGTCTCTATCCAGAGGGGACGACGCATATCGAACGCGTAAAATGGGTGCACGCATCTGCTTGTGTTAATCAGTGAACATAAATTTAATCTTTTTTACCGCGTGTCAGTTTGCGTCTGGGGGTGCCTACAGTGGAGCGACGTATTTACGCGTCCGCATTAATTGAGATGTTTTAAATAACAAAATTAACATGTTCAAAATAGTCTTAGTTATTACATCTAAATTCTTAAAAGTCTACATAAAAATAATATGAAATTGACCTCTACGCGTTGTCTTTGTGCCCAGTCAATGCCCACTAATGCTTAATCAGATCCGTCTGTAGACGTCTTGACACGTTCTCGTCAGTGACTTCAACATTCATATACAGGTAGTCCTGCCAGGATGATGTCCCAGGGATTGGCGCAACCAACTCACATTGGAAATCCCATTAATGTTATTGCGATCATCACAACATGTCATCACCTAATCCATGGTCTTCAGCGACAATGTTATTGTCGGGTGACAGACAATTACCCACCAAGCTTGGAGCACATCAAATCTCTGCTCCACATCTTTCCTGCAAGCCGCTTGCATCTTGGCAAACCTCTTCGTCTTTTCCGTGTTTGGATTACGGACAGTCTTCACCAGTGTGGCCCAGCTAGAGTAGATGCCATCAGCAAGGTAATATGGCTTGTCATATTCATTTCCATTGATCTCGTAGCTCACCCGGGGAGCTTTGCCTTGCATAAGCCTATTGGAAACTGGTGATCGGTGCAACACATTGATGCAATTGTTGTAACCAGCCATGATAAAGAATGAATGTCAAATCCACAAATCTTGAGATATCACTGCTTCAAGAATTACAGTGCATCCCTCCGCATGGCCGTTGTACTGACCCTACCATCCAAATTGATAGTTCTTCCACTCCCAATGCATGCAATCTATGTTGCTGATCATTCCTCGGAACTCTCTAGACTGGTTGATAGACAACAACCGCCTTGTATCCTTAACTGGTGGCTCCCTACAGTAATGTTGTCCGAACATGACAATCACAGCTCAGCAAAACTGGTAAATGGACTCAAGGCAGGTGCTCTCACCCATTCAGACATACTCATCGAATATGTCAGCAGCCATTCCATAGGATAGCATGTGCGGAACATTTTTGTTAGGAGGTAAAGCCTAGCGCACCCGTTGCATCGGGTCTGCATTGGAAGTAGGCGTCGTAGTCTCTGACGCCCCGTAGAATTACCATGAACAGGTCCCTTGACATCTTGTACCGGTTTTGGAACATTTTTTCGGCCAGGACACCGGATTGGTGCCGTGGAAGTGCTCCTTGTGGAGAACGGGGGTGCCCTTCCACTCTGTTGCACGACAGGTATTTTGAGCGGCCCTTCACAGAGCCCCGGTGCACCGGCATCTAGCTGGCATTGTACTCGCGGAGGATGGAGGCCGCAACAGTAGCCATGGTCTGCGTTGTGTGATCGGACCCTTCGCCCGAAGATGAGTCAATGACCTCAACGCGGAACTTGTCCAACATCTTCCACATGTCCATCTGCGTGGGCAGAAACTGCGGATCAATGGCCGCCCATAATAGCGCCCAAAAGATGAGTAAGAAACCTACCGGCGCAATTGACCGAATAGGTCGTGGGTGGCGAGGCCGGGTGGCACAACCGGCAAATGTCCCCCCCCCCCCCCAAACAGGCGACAAGTGCGCGCCAGAACCTACCCCGACTGAGATCCTGTTCTTTGGCGCGGCGAGGACCGAGCAGACAGTGTGTACTGCGGCGGGGCGGTGGTGGGGGGTGGGTGGGGTTGGGGTGGTGGCGTCACACTAGGGCAGCAAAGAAGGGGAAAAGGAAGCAAATCCGATGTCCCTGACGTGCGTGGCCGAGTAAGAAAAGGAAGATGCTCGGCGCAACCGCGCAGTGTCTACGGAGACGCAAACCTGCCGCAGATTTGGGCCGTGTTTGCGTCTCCGCGGACGGCCCGATCACTATGCGTCACCCCGCTGGAGCAGGGTGCAGGCGCATTTTTCGTCCGCGTGGACGCAAATGGTCGTTCAACGTCTGTTTGCGGCGCCCCGTTGGAGATGCCTTTAGATAAAAGGCTCACATAGCCCGATTTTAAATTAACAAAACCCTCAACCGGCTAGGAGTTACAACTTACACCCACGCAACACGGCTGGGTTATCAGTTTACAAGACAAGCACAGAGAAAAAAATGGCACCCAAAACCAAAGGGGCACCCAAAATGCGTAGGCTCTCCTTCGCGTCCTTCTCCTGAGGGGCTGGGCGGCCAGGCCCAACAACACCCTCCCCAGAGGCCATGCCCTTCGGAGACAACCTTCTCTGTCGCCTCTCCCTACCGGCGAGCAGCTCCACCTCGATCAAAGCTCCCACAGTTCGTCCCCTGCCCTTGCCACCGCCCCAACTTCGTCAGGCTCGTCCGGAAGGGGAGACGAACCGAGGAGCCAAGGTTGAAGATGAAGAAGGATCGACAGATGCATGATACCTTCTCCTTGGGCGGAGTGGGAGGCCAACAATTTTGCAGACTATTTCCTGGAACTTCATGGTTGGTTGATGTGTGTTCTCTTCCGTCTTCCGAAAATCATATGAAACGAGGAAAATCTCAAATTAAGAGGAGAAGGCAACCCCATCCTGTGATGTCCCCCACCCCCAGGGCGTCACCAGGGCGAACCCTAACCACCGCTAGAAGCCCAACTGGCGGTCCTCCCCTGACGCAGCTCGTCGGCCGCCGCCACGCCAGGCCACGACGACCTCCGCCGAGCCGCATTGCTACCAAGGAAGAAGCCTCCCCTCGCAACTCTCCTCGCGCCAGGTAGAGAAAGGTCCATCGGCGCCGGAACCACGCGGGCTTTGCCCGGCGGTGGCTGGGGAGAAAGATGAGAGGAGGTGCAAGGGGCGGGATCTAGGGTTTTGCCCCTGGTCGCGCGGGGCAACCAATGAACGAAAGAAGGGGAGCAACACTATTCCACACATCTACACATGTAGGACGCGATTGGTAGGCCGCACAAGTTTAACCAGGTTCACTCCACGTTATAGCTGGAACACGTGTCAAATCAGTTTCAGGCCAGACTATACCTAGGCAAAACTCGGACCAAACCTGAAGAATCCCAAACCTAGGTCCTAGCCCGGGCTGACCGTCAAGCCTAGAAATCCTTCCTGAATCCTGAAAAGGCCGGCCTAGGCTGAGCAGCCCAATGATGTCTACGGGTGCTTCTATTCTTGTAGACAGTGTTGGGCCTCCAAGAGCAGAGGTTTGTAGAACAGCATCAAGTTTCCCTTAAGTGGATCACCCAAGGTTTATCGAACTCAGGGAGGAAGAGGTCAAAGATATCCCTCTCATGCAACCCTGCAACCACAAAGCAAGAAGTCTCTTGTGTCCCCAACACACCTAATAGGTGCACTAGTTCGGCGAAGAGATAGTGAAATACGGGTGGTATGAATATATATGAGCAGTAGTAACGGCGCCAGAAAAGTGCTTGCTGGCGTGTGGTTGATGGTGGTAATATTGCAGACAGTAGAGATGCAGTAAAACAGTAAACAAGCAGCGATAGCAGTATTTAGGAACAAGGCCTAGGGATCATACTTTCACTAGTGGACACTCTCAACATTGATCACATAACAGAATAAATAGATAGATGCTAGATTCTACACCCTCTTGTTGGATGATGAACACCACTAACTGCGTAGGATTACACGAACCCTCAATGCCAGAGTTAACAAGCTCCACAATATTCGATGTTCATATTTAAATAACCTTAGAGTGCATGACAGATCAACATAACCAAACCAAGTACTAACATAGCATGCACACTGTCACCTTCACGCTACGAAAGGAGGCATAGATCACATCAATACCATCATAGCAATAGTTAACTTCATAATCTACAAGAGATCACAATCATAGCCTACGCCAAGTACTACACGATGCACACACTGTCACCATTACACCGTGCAGGAGGAATAAACTACTTTAATAACATCACTAGAGTAGCACACAGATAAATTGTGATACAAAACCATTGCAATCATAAAGAGATATAAATAAGTACCTCACTATGCCATTCAAAATAGTGAATAAGTATTCTGTGAAATATAGCCTAAGAGACCCACACGGTGCACACACTGTCACCTTTACACACGTGGGACAAGGAGTCTCCGGAGATCACATAAGTAAAATCCACTTGACTAGCATAATGACATCTAGATTACAACATCATCATATGAATCTCAATCATGTAAGGCAGCTCCTGAGATTATTGTATTGAAGTACATAGGAGAGAGATGAACCACATAGCTACCGGTACAGCCCCGAGCCTCGATGGAGAACTACTCCCTCCTCATGGGAGACAGCAGCGTTGATGAAGATGGCGGTGGTGTCGATGGAGAAGCCTTCCGGGGGCACTTCCCCGTCCCGGCGGCATGCCGGAACAGAGACTCCTGTCCCCCAGATCTTGGCTTCGCGATGGCGGCGGCTCTGGAAGGTTTCTCGTACCGTGGCTTTTCCGTATCGAAGATTTAGGTCAGGAACCTTTATATAGGCGAAGAGGCGGCGTCAGAAGGTCAGCGAGGCGACGACACACTAGGGGGGCGCGGGCCCCCCTTGGCCGCGCCAGGGTCATGTGTGGTGGCCCTGTGGCCCCCCTCTGGCCTCTCTCGGGTGTTCTGGATGCTTCCGGGGATTCTAAGATGCTGGGCGTTGATTTCGTCCAATTCCGAGAATATTTCCTTACTAGGATTTCTGAAACCAAAAACAGCAGAAAACAGCAACTGGCCCTTCGGCATCTCGTCAATAGGTTAGTTCCGGAAAACGCATAAATATGACGATAAAGTATGCATAAAACATGTAGATATCATCAATAATGTGGCATGGAACATAAGAAATTATCGATACGTCGGAGACGTATCAGCATCCCCAAGCTTAGTTTCTGCTCGTCCCGAGCAGGTAAACGATAACAAAGATAATTTCTGGAGTGACATGCCATCATAACCTTGATCATACTATTGTAAGCACATGTAATGAATGCAGCGATCAAAACAATGGTAATGACATGAGTAAACAAATGAATCATATAGCAAAGACTTTTTATGAATAGTACTTTCAAGACAAGCATCAATAAGTCTTGCATAAGAGTTAACTCATAAAGCAATAATTCAAAGTAAAGGTATTGAAGCAACACAAAGGAAGATTAAGTTTCAGCGGTTGCCTTCAACTTGTAACATGTATATCTCATGAATATTGTCAATGTAAAGTAATATAACAAGTGCAATATGCAAGTATGTAGGAATCAATGCACAGTTCACACAAGTGTTTGCTTCTTGAGGTGGAGCGAGATAGGTGAACTGACTCAACATAAAAGTAAAAGAAAGGCCCTTCGCAGAGGGAAGCATTGATTGCTATATTTGTGCTAGAGCTTTGGTTTTGAAAACAAGAAACAATTTTGTCAACGGTAGTAATAAAGCATATGTGTTATGTAGGTTATATCTTACAAGTTGCAAGCCTCATGCATAGTATACTAATAGTGCCCGCACCTTGTCCTAATTAGCTCGGATTACCTGGATTATCATTGCAATGCATATGTTTTAACCAAGTGTCACAAAGGGGTACCTCTATGCCGCCTGTACAAAGGTCTAAGGAGAAAGCTCGCATCGGATTTCTCGCTATTGATTATTCTCAACTTAGACATCCATACCGGGACAACATAGACAACAGATAATGGACTCCTCTTTAATGCATAAGCATTCAACAACAATTAACTTTTCTCATATGAGATTGAGGATATTTGTCCAAAACTGAAACTTCCACCATGAATCATGGCTTTAGTTAGCGGCCCAATGTTCTTCTCTAACATTATGCATGCTCTAACCATTCTAGCGGTAAATCTCCCTTACTTCAGACAAGACGGACATGCATAGCAACTCACATGATATTCAACAAAGAGTAGTTGATGGCGTCCCCAGGAACATGGTTATCGCACAACAAGCAACTTAATAAGAGATAAAGTGCATAAGTACATATTCAATACCACAATAGTTTTTAGGCTATTCGTCCCATGAGCTATATATTGCAAAGATAAAGAATGGAAATTTTAAGGTAGCACTCAAGCAATTTACTTTGGAATGGCGGAGAAATACCATGTAGTAGGTAGGTATGGTGCACACAAATGGCATAGTGTTTGGCTCAAGGATTTTGGATGCATGAGAAGTATTCCCTCTCGATACAAGGCTTAGGCTAGCAAGGTTATTTGAAACAAACACAAGGATAAATCGATGCAGCAAAACTCACATAAAAGATATATTGTAAACATTATAAGACTCTACACCGTCTTCCTTGTTGTTCAAACTCTTACTAGAAATTATCTAGACCTTAGAGAGACCAATTATGCAAACCAAATTTTAGCAAGCTCTATGTATTTCTTCATTAATAGGTGCAAAGTATATGATGCAAGAGCTTAAACATGAGCACAACAATTGCCAAGTATCACATTATCCAAGACATCATACCAATTACTACATGTAGCATTTTCCGTTTCCAACCATATAACAATTAACGAAGCAGTTTCAACCTTCGCCATGAAAATTAAAAGCTAAGAACACATGTGTTCCTATGAACCAGCGGAGCGTGTCTCTCTCCCACACAAGCATTTATTCAAACAAAAAACAAAAACAAAAACAAACAGACGCTCCAAGTAAAGTACATAAGATGTGACCGAATAAAAATATAGTTTCAAGGGAGGAACTTGATAATTTGTCGATGAAGAAGGGGATGCCTTGGGCATCCCCAAGCTTAGATGCTTGAGTCTTCTTGAAATATGCAGGGATGAACCACCGGGGCATCTCCAAGCTTAGAGCTTTCACTCTTCTTGATCACATTGTATCATCCTCCTCTCTTGACCCTGAAAACTTCCTCCACACCAAACTCAAAACAACTCATTAGAGGGTTATTGCATAATCAAAAACTCACATGTTCAGAGGTGACACATTCATTCTTAACACTTCTGGACATTGCTCAAAGCTACTGGAAGTTAATGGAACAAAGAAATCCATCCAACATAGCAAAAGAAGCAATGCGAAATAAAAGGCAGAATCTGTCAAAACAGAACAGTCCGTAAAGACGAATTTTATTGAGGGACCATACTTGCTCAAATGAAAATGCTCAAATTGAATGAAAGTTGCGTACATATCTGAGGATCACTCACGTAAATTGGCATAATTTTCTGAGTTACCTACAGAGAATTAGACCCAGATTCGTGACAGCAAGAAATCTGTTTCTGCGCAGTAATCCAAATCTAGTATGAACCTTACTATCAAAGACTTTACTTGGCACAACAATGCAACAAAACTAAGATAAGGAGAGGTTGCTACAGTAGTAACAACTTCCAAAACACAAATAAAAAACAAAATACTGTAGTAAAATAAACACATGGGTTATCTTCCAAGAAGTGCTTTCTTTATAGCCATTAAGATGGGCTCAGCAGTTTTAATGATGCACTCACAAGAAATAGTAGTTGAAGCAAAAGAGAGCATCAAGAAGCAAATCCAAAACACATTTAAGCCTAACATGCTTCCTATGAAAAGAAATCTTGTAAATAAACAAATTCAAGAAGCATAATGCAACAAGCATAGAAAGATAAAAGAAGTGCAGCTTCAAGATTTTCAGCAAAAAGAGAGGTGTTTTAGTAACATGAAAATTTCTACAACCATATTTTCCTCTCTCATAATAATGTCCAGTAGCATCATGAGCAAACTCAACAATATAACTATCACATAAAGCATTCTTATCATGAGTCTCATGCATAAAATTATTACTCTCCACATAAGCATAATCAATTTTATTAGTTGTAGTGGGAGCAAATTCAACAAAGTAGCTACCATCAAATATAGGAGGCATATTGTAATCATAATCAAATTTATCCTCCATAACAGGCGGTACTAAAAGACTACTATCATTATAATCATCATAAATAGGAGGAAAGGTATCATCAAAGTAAATTTTCTCCTCCATGCCCGGGGGACTAAAAAGATCATGCTCATCAAAACCAGCTTCCCCAAGCTTAGAATTTTCCATAGCATTAGCAACAATAGTGTTCAAAGCATTCATATTAATAACATTCCCATTAGCATGCATATAAAGTTCCATGGGTTTTTTAATTTTCGGATCAAACCATCCATGTCTTAAATCAGGAAATAGAATAAGAAGCTCATTGTTGTCCATTATGCCTTACTAGTGTAAACAAGAAACAAAAAGATGCAATTGCAGGATCTAAAGGAAATAGCTTCGAGCACACACACAATGGCGCCAGAAAAGCATCGTTACACTGAACCGGAGTATGAGTGCCTTTTACCTTTCCTCCCCGGCAACGGCGCCAGAAAAGTGCTTGATGTCTACGGGTGCTTCTATTCTTGTAGACAGTGTTGGGCCTCCAAGAACAGAGGTTTGTAGAACAGCAGCAAGTTTCCCTTAAGTGGATCACCCAAGGTTTATCGAACTCAGGGAGGAAGAGGTCAAAGATATCCCTCTCATGCAACCCTGCAACCACAAAGCAAGAAGTCTCTTGTGTCCCCAACACACCTAATAGGTGCACTAGTTCGGCGAAGAGATAGTGAAATACATGTGGTATGAATATATATGAGCAGTAATAACGGCGCCAGAAAAGTGCTTGCTAGCGTGTGGTTGATGGTGGTAATATTGCAGACAGTAGAGATGCAGTAAAACAGTAAACAAGCAGCGATAGCAGTATTTAGGAACAAGGCCTAGGGATCATACTTTCACTAGTGGACACTCTCAACATTGATCACATAACAGAATAAATAGATAGATGCTAGACTCTACACCCTCTTGTTGGATGATGAACACCACTAACTGCGTAGGATTACACGAACCCTCAATGCCGGAGTTAACAAGCTCCACAATATTCGATGTTCATATTTAAATAACCTTAGAGTGCATGACAGATCAACATAACCAAACCAAGTACTAACATAGCATGCACACTGTCACCTTCACGCTACGAAAGGAGGCATAGATCACATCAATACCATCATAGCAATAGTTAACTTCATAATCTACAAGAGATCACAATCATAGCCTACGCCAAGTACTACACGATGCACACACTGTCACCATTACACCGTGCAGGAGGAATAAACTACTTTAATAACATCACTAGAGTAGCACACAGATAAATTGTGATACAAAACCATTGCAATCACAAAGAGATATAAATAAGCACCTCACTATGCCATTCATAATAGTGAATAAGTATTATGTGAAATATAGCCTAAGAGACCCACACGGTGCACACACTGTCACCTTTACACACGTGGGACAAGGAGTCTCCGGAGATCACATAAGTAAAATCCACTTGACTAGCATAATGACATCTAGATTACAAGCATCATCATATGAATCTCAATCATGTAAGGCAACTCATGAGATTATTGTATTGAAGTACATAGGAGAGAGACGAACCACATAGCTACCGGTACAGCCCCGAGCCTCGATGGAGAACTACTCCCTCCTCATGGGAGACAGCAGCGTTGATGAAGATGGCGGTGGTGTCGATGGAGAAGCCTTCCGGGGGCACTTCCCCATCTCGGCGGCGTGCCGGAACAGAGAATCCTGTCCCCCAGATCTTGGCTTCGCGATGGCGGCGGCTCTGGAAGGTTTCTCGTACCGTGGCTTTTCCGTATCGAAGATTTAGGTCAGGGACCTTTATATAGGCGAAGAGGCGGCGTCAGAAGGTCAACGAGGCGACGACACACTAGGGGGCGCGGGCCCCCCCTTGGCCGCGCCAGGGTCATGTGTGGTGGCCCTGTGGCCCCCCTCTGGCCTCTCTCGGGTGTTCTGGATGCTTCCGGGGATTCTAAGATGCTGGGCGTTGATTTCGTCCAATTCCGAGAATATTTCCTTACTAGGATTTCTGAAACCAAAAACAGCAGAACAAAGAATCGGCCCTTCGGCATCTCATCAATAGGTTAGTTCCGGAAAATGCATAAATATGACATAAAGTATGCATAAAACATGTAGATATCATCAATAATGTGACATGGAACATAAGAAATTATCGATACGTCGGAGACGTATCACCCAACCTAGCATCTGCCTAGAACGTGTATTTTGTAGGCCAAGCCTGGCCCGACCCGATGTTCAGGCTCAGTATTCTAGACCGATCCCGGCCCAACCATGCAATCTTGGCTCGGGCCAGCTCGGGATTTTTGGCCGGGCAACCCATGCAAAAAAAGATAGGCCAGGCCAAACAGAAACACTCGATTCAACTGTTTCGCTGGAGCCACCATTGACTCTGTCTCCCCAGAACCATATAAATGACAACACTTGCATGAACTGCTTAGACCATGGTGATGGCGCGAGTTCCCCCGGAGAAAAAGGGGACATGACTATTTGGGTCACCTCCATCCGAAACGTTCCCTTATTTCTACCCCTCCCCTCACCGACGATTTTGAAACTAGTATTTTTACCCTTCGAGCTCTCTTCTCTGGTTAGTGAGCAAGGTAACCAGTGTCGGCAGCGACTATGGCCACTTCTTCAAGCTCTCCACTCCTTCGTCCACCTCCAACAATGATGACTATGTGTAACATAACCATGACTTCCTCCTCCACCTCCATGTAGTCAGGGTAGATCTCTGACCGCTTTAGCTTAGATCTGTCACTATTGTACACTTGTAGGTTACATCTTTGACTGTTCTAGCTTCGATTCGTGGACGTAGAATGTTATATTTGTGATTGTTTACCTAGATTGTGCTATCCTTAGTCATGTAGTACGATCTTGTTCTAGGTTGGCCATGAGCATGGATTGTCTTGTTTTGTCTTGTTGTTCGCTTAAGACTGTGCCATGGTCGTCTTGTATGATCTTGTTCTATGCATGCCATAAGAATGTCCTTTTAGTTTTCTTGTTTGCCTAGATTCTACCATGGTCGTCTTCTATGATCTTGTACTATGTAGGCCTTGAGCATGTCTTGTTTACTTTTCTTGTTTGCCTAGATTCTACCATGGTCGTCTTGTATGATCTTGTTCTATGTAGGCCTTAAGCTTGTCTTGCTCACTTTTCTTGTTTGCATATATTGTACAATGGTACTCTTCTATGATCTTCTTCTTGTGTGATCTTGTTTTACATTGATTGTAGCATTGTTTAACTAGCTTGTACATTGTGGGTCAATGTAGGACTCGTTGTACGACGATTTCCTTGGTCAGGCTCTGGTCCCCTTTGAGGACTCATAGATCCCTTCGTTTGTTGGTGATTCACAGGGTCACTAGGGTGAGAACAATGTGGTAGGTGGGTCGGAGTTTTGACCAGCCTTAGCAAGCACAATGTTGTAGAGCTTTGTGCAAAGCCTTGTGAACAGCGTCGCATTAAAGGTTGCCATAACCCTTGCAAAGGCAAGGAAGGTGTAAGAGGTGCATGATGCTCGTGCAACGAGTAAAGAGCACGCTGTGCAGATGAAGGGAACCATGAAGTGGCTGCCCTTATAGTCCTCCTTCATGCTAGAGAAGATGTGCGAGCTCATCAAAACCGGCATCCGTAGTGACAAATGGTTAAAACATGTCCACCTGCCTGATGTTTCCAAGGCTCTGTTTGAGCATTTTGGAGCCAAGGTGACTTCTACTCAGGTGTACAACCATATGTGGAAGTGGAGGCTAAGGTGGATCCATATTAGCAAGCTCAGAGATTTGAGCGGTTCTCCATGGGATGAGGACATCAGCAACATTATGTTAGAGGTTGACTATTACCAGGGATACATCACGGTTAGCATAGTCTAATTGTGTTGTAGTTGACATTTGATCATCCATGGCCACTTCTAATTGTCTTCCTTCTTTAGGATCAGCCCAAGGATGCCGAGTTCCTCAACAAGACGATCCAGAACTACAATGATATGCACACTATCTTTGTCGGTGGTATCACCACCGACAAGTTTTCCATGGGCTCAAATGAGCCCCTTGGCACGTCTTCACCTCCACCCGAGGAAGCAACTGACAATGCAAACAGTCCAATACCATCATCATCGATGGCCTGGACAAGCCTGCCACCAGCCATGCACCTGGAGGCAATAGGAAGCGGAGTGGGCTGGCTCAGGATGAGCTCCAGGCCTTTAGCAACATGACTGAAGCCGTCAAGTACGTCGCTCAAGCGATTAGGGGCAACAAGCCAATTGACATGCACCCAAACCTCTACAAGGCTGTCATGAGCATTGTTGACTTCTCAGAGGAGGCTCTTGGCCACCTTGTCGACCACAAGGCCCAGTTTACCAACTTTGTTGGCATGGAGGAGAGACATAGGACCCTGTGGCTCAGGACCTACATGTCCAAGCACTACTACAATATGTAGTGCCGTAGTGGTTCTCTAGGCCATGGGGGTGGGGTGGGGATGCATGCTTGCTTGCTGGTGATGGTTGATGATGATGTCGTGATTTATATTTTGGTGGTAGCTAGGGAATTTCAAACTTCTAATGGCATGTATGTATGATGAGGTGGTACATACTAACCCCTCATGTGATGATGACTTTGCGGTGGTAGGAAGAAATCCACTTTTGTTGTGGTGCTAGGTTAACACCTTAGAGACGAGTCTACAGTTCTTGGAAAATCTGGTGGTTGTTCAAGCACTCCCTCCTCAAGGTGGATCTTCAAGCTATGCTTGTTCAAGGTTTGCATGTTCAAGCAATGCCTCATCTATTAAGGAGAAGTTTGCCGAGGTTTTACAAACCAAGTCATGGCCAAAAAAGCCTGCTCTCGTGGCATGATATATCACAGTAAGATTCGACCCCGGTTAGGCTGATTTTTGCCACTAGCATGATTGAGGTAGAGGCATGGTCTACAAAAACACATCCATTACTCTCCTTTCATGCCCATTCTTTTGCCACAAACGTACAAACCATCAATTGAAAATAATGTGTATTTTGAGCTACGCAAGAATGAAAAAACTGTGGATGTGAAAATCTCCAAAAAAATCATATTTTTTCAAAAATGACAAAAGTGTGGATCTAAGTATCACATTTTCAAATCTCCAATTTTTTTTAGATTTTGTCATTTTTGTATAGCCCATAATAAAAATAAGTTCGCCTTGCAATTTGCATGTTTCTAGGATATATCACCAACAAAGTATATAATTTCTTTCATTTGTTTTTGAAAATTGTATATATGTTTTTTATTTTTTTATTATAGGGGCATCACTAGAGCTCATGTGGAGAATTTTTTTTCCTTTAACGGGGTCTTAGCTGGAACGATCATGTGAATCAATCAGAAGGAATATGATCTTTGATCTGGACAAAGCAAGGATTACATCTTTAATTGATGCCCTTGGTTCAGCATAGTACCGCTGCTCTCCATGATAGCTTAAACTACGAAGGATCAAACAGTGTTAGGACAGGTGCAGTTTACGCCGCACAAATCTATTCTGGAGAGTCATACCTACCATCTTGACATGCATGAAGATGTCTTGCTCGCATGAATCAGAGTTAAAAAGAAAATCTGTGTAGGGTTTGGTCTATGAACTGTGCACTAGTAGTTGATGTTGCAACTACCGGGGATCAAACAACTTAACAACGTTGAAGATTGCACACAAGTGTAGGGTGACTCGGACTCATTCTATGTTTGCCTTCTCTCTTTATAGGCTGCATGGTAGGGATACCATTGGTCAAGAGGAGGCCATAATGTATTAGTCAAATTGGATCCTTGAGAGTGGAATAAGCCAAGAACTACCTACTTTTGTTTATGGCTGACAGTTTCAATTGAGATGATATATTCTATCTCCCCTGCAAATCTCACAGAAAGAAGTAATTAAGCTATAGTTAGAAGTGTTATAAGCAACTAACCTTGGATGGCATCTTTCCGTTTTGCAAGAGATAACTGGTTAATTTTCTTGACAGCCCTACCACTTCCGAAAGAGTAGAACAAAAGTAGACAAGTGGAATCGCAAACCACAAACACAAATGATACTTTTCTCCTTTGCCTTCCCTTGAAGCACATCACTACTTATGTCCAGATCATTGCATGAAAAACTATTCGCTCCCCCATAAAGATCACAGCTATATCTACAGATAAAGTGCTCCAACCAATTGAGTGATGGTTTTGTTTGCTGACCATCTCATCATGGAAGTACACCCATCTACAACAAACAACATAAGCACTTCATGATATATATCCCATCATGTTTAACGCCACAACGGAAGTTCGCTTGTAAAAATTAAACTGCGCGGTATTACACACTGCATGATCAGAGGAAAAAAAAAACAGTGAGCCGAGATAGAGACATTCTCATTGCCCACTACAATCACCTCACCATGCACCTCATCAGCACCAACCCAACAAAAAAACAACATGCTAGCTAGCTAGTAGTATGTGATCATGCTCATGCACACATGTAGCTAGCCACTACAGCCCAGTTTTGCTTGTGCAAGTTAGGCACCTACTGCTTGCCATGGGGCACACCCACACCTTGGGAGCATATTAAGCTGAGAAGAGCCAAGTTCACCTTCGATTGCACTTTAATTTCACAAGGACGTCAGGCGCTTCTTCTAATCCTTTCCCGCCACTTGGCTTGTCGCCTCTTAGTTTATTTTGAGGTGGCCGGACATGTGTGTGTCCTGCGACTCCGAGCCTTGACAAGATAAAGATTTTCTTGGATCACCTTGGACACCTCATGATTGACGTATTACCATCTAGATGTAGAGCATGCATGGCGTCTAGCTTTGCTGATGTTATCGTGTAAGAAAAGTCAGAAACAAGGAGACGCCAGGTTACGGCTCTATATGCTGGATTTCTTGGAACATATCAGCGAGGGAAACATCAGCGGTATATTCACTAACTAAAGTTCATCTATATATCGCACAAATTAACATATATCGTTCCCAAAAGTTGTTTCTGTACTAATTTAATGATCACAAAATAAAACAACCAAGCCAGATTAGATGGGCAATCGTCTATTTACAGATACAGTTCATGCTCCGAGAAATTCTGCAAAATTAGTTTTTATTATTTAACTGTGATGTGCAGCTTGAAAGGCGATGGAATTTTTATGCATGATTGAACTGGATTTCTAGGAAATGTATCATTGTAGACCAGATATCCTGTGATTAGATGAATCAGTTTTGTACAAAATGCAACCGAATTGAATCAGTTCCCAACACTTACTAGTAGTATTTGTCTATAGCACATCTGCCTCTCCATGAAATGCATACATCATACCTTACAATCAATCGGAGGTTGTTGCCGGCTCTTTTTCTGTAGGAAAGGGGTACTTATACATGTAACTAATCTTACCCGAATTAAGTTGCTGCTAGTATTAGATTAGGATATCTTGGCAAACAAAGTTAACTGGGACCATCAATCGAGCTAAACAATACTGCGAGATGTGGCCATGCTACCTTCCAATCTTAATAAAAGTCAAAGCCAATTTTTTTCTCAGTTGCCTCGAGTGTCAAGAGAAGGATAGGGCACTGTTCACCCTCAGAAGTAACCAAAGAGAAAACATTTTATGCGAATGCTGCAATTAAAGAACAGAATGTTAATTATGCGCTGTGATGTGAGTCTGCTGAAGTGGGTTGCAATTGCCTATCAGGTGAAAGAGATGGATATGCTATTTCTTCAGCAAAGAGCAGTAGTGAAAGAAAATGCACAACTAGAGTACCAGACAAATACCACACCAAACAAGGATTCGAACTTCTCAACTTATTTGGAGGATGCTTCAGATCATAGCTATAACAAGAAGTTTGAAGAGGTAACTTCAAAACGACAAAAACACAACTTGATAGAAGTTATAGCTGCAACTGAATGGTATTTCTCCCAGAAATTGGTGCCGAAGGAGATTCAGGATTGTTCTTGCTGGGCACGATATGACTTATTAACTAGGTAATTTCAGAGAAATACTCTGAAGCTGCCTCGGCTGCTGCCAGGTTTCAGTCTGAACAAACCGCGCACAAGAAAACCGTGTCATCAGTCCATCACGAACTGAAAACAGCCACTTCAATTGTAGGACAGCGCATTGTGCTGACAATGTTAGTCATGTAGCTAGCTAAGACTTATAGTGGTAATGTAGATTGTTCTTCTGTGCTACCAATCTTTGTCTGCTGAGATACATTAGGCTTTTTCTTGAGAGCATTCTTCACTTCTTCCTCCCTCTTATCGACAAAAGAAATCAATGACTTGATGCTAGTTAACCTTGCTGGTCGGTTTACAATCTCCGGCTCCAGCTCAATCTGGTTATTATACCTGCTGTACTGACAAAATATTCGCCAAAAGAAAATTAAGAGAGCAATGGCACATGCAAGGCCACAGACGACGAAGAGACCCCAGAAGCTTGAGAGGCTTAAGGAGTTAGAGCTAATGTTACTATCATCTGTGTCACATCCTCTCACACTTAACCATTCATCGTGGATCCTTTGGAGGTTGCCATTCTCTGACAGTGTAAGGATTGCTGTTGACAAGTCCTCAGCGAGAGGGGAATCTCTTGGGAAGGCCTGCATCAGATTATGGTACAACAGTAAGATAAAGGACCAAAAATATGTGTTATTTGATCATAAATAATTAACTTACAAATCCCCATCCGCCTTTTGTGAAAACCTGACCAACCGTCTTGAATTTGCAGTACTTTGACAAAAAAATCTCAACGTATGGTAGCTCATCGATTATTGCAGAAACACCACCATTTCCTGACCCTAGCTCTAGCGCTCTAGCATAATCACTTGGGCTGTTCAGTGCCACCAAACGAGAATCGGCGATATTGAGCTCTTCCACAAGATAGTTTCTGGCAAAAGATCCAACTTGGTAACCAATTGGACTTGAACTAGAGATCAAGCTATCAAGACCTTTTATCCCTGATGTTAGTTCCTGAACTGTGAGAAGCGATGTCAAGCTTGCCGTGTAGCTTGAGTTAACAATAAGCACAACAAAGAGCCACACAAGGAGCACAAATCTACCAAGTGCACTAGATGTGTTTTCTCCTGTGTAAAGCAGTGAAAAAAGGGAGGATATGAGAGTGAACTAGGATACCTATTAATATTGATAAGTTTGATATAAAAAACTTACTGTGTGCGAAAAACATGGTGGAAAAACTAAACCTGAAAAGGTGAAGAAACACCATAAAATCAAATAAAAAACAAGAACTTATAATTTACAAGGAGAGAAATGAAACACATATAATACAGGTACGAACCAGCATACTGTCATAATTTGTTGCCTTGGGGTTCCACGGAACTCGGTATTAGTGCGGTGTTCAAGTATCCAAACAACTGCACCCACAAAGAGAAAGAGCATAACTAGAACACACCACATTTGAAAGGTGAATGGTTTCAGAAAAGCCCAAGCATTTGATTCAATCTCCCTTGCTGGAGCTACAATAATGAGACCTGATTCTGTATACGGCTGGGTAAAATCAACAAGTCTTGTTCTATTTGTCACAATAGCAATGTCCCCTATTGCAGCATCGAAGTACTGAGTGGCACAACCAATGAAAACTGAATGAATAAAATATGGTGTAGTAAAGATGCTAGATAGTTTCAGAACTCGGTGGTATGAGAATGTTACTCACATTTTCAGAAACCTTTTGAACAAGGTCACCGTAGCTCGGATTCTTCAAACCATTTCCAAACAAAACAAAATTGTATGCCACAGGGTAAGGCAACAAGCTTATTGCAGATTTGAAAACATCAACTGAAAATCCCTTTACTCCATCAGGTCCATTGTCTTGCATCACAAACTCATTGTAGCTTGTACGAAGAGGTACTCCAATCCTTAGAGGCTTTCCATGATAAGGAAACACCCAACCACGGGGTTTCTCAGCAGTCTGACCAGGCCAGATGACACCATGAAGCTGAGCATTGCTGGTTGAGGAGTCCCGTGGTGCTGAATGCAAGTTTTCTGGAGCAGCAACCGACAGACCAGAAAAGTTTGACCAATAGCCAATGGTTCTTAAACCTGTACCAGCTACATTCAGGATATCATAAGCCGGATGGATCAAATTCCTGTCCAAAGTAAATTGTACTTGGCCAGAAACTCCTGTGAAATTTGCCTGCCACACTTTCTCCAGTAATTTATCTCCGTTGTTAAAAATTCTCAGAGAATCTAACTGTAGGTTACTTCCCTTTACAGCCTGCAAATTTTGGTTCACAGAAAAAGATACCTCATTCCCTGCAGTCAGGAACCGCTCAACAGCATGAGCAACTAACCATACAGAGTCATAAGCATGCGCACTGTAAGAACTCAAGCTCGTACTGTTTGCTTTTCTAGTCAGACCGTTCAGTTTGCTAAGCAAGGAATGCTGAATGCCAGAGTCAGCAACATGTTGCCGAAGCATAATAACCCCCTGAGTATTTTCCATCGCATCAGAATTGGCATGCACAGATGAATCTATAGCTGCAGAAAGCCAGTCTGTTGCAATCCACACATAGCTGCTACTCATCATCCCCAAAGATTTGGCAGCGGAGAAAACATTCAGACCAGAGTCAGGGTTGACATGGACAATATAGACACGTGACTCCATTTCATTCACTTGCATCAAGATATCCTGGATTGCAGTCCTTCCAGCACCAGGTGGCAACTTTGCTTTGTACGTTATCTTGGACATCTTTTTTGCAAGGGCATCACCTAATGCTGTGATGCCACCTCTACCATAGTCATCGTCAACATAGATTGCGATGACTTCTCTCCATCGGTAATGACTGATGATAGTAGCCACAGCAGCCATTTGGTAGTAATCACTTAGTGTGGTCCTCACAAAGTAAGGGTATTCAAGGGAAGAAAGGGTAGGATCAGAGGCTGCAAAAGAAATAAGTGGCACATGGAGTTCATTAACAGCATGGGAAACGACATGAGCAATTGCTGACGATTGTGGACCTAGTACAGCAATGACATCCTTGGCGAGAAGCTGCAATGCTGCACATGTAGAATGTTGTCAAACTCTTGAAAGATTTCTATGAGGGGTAAATACATCTTAGGTTCGCTTATAATTTAAAAAGCATAAGCAATTTGAGGAAAATTATAATGAGAAAAGGCAGTCCACTTCAACAACCATTATGTATGATTTGCAGAAGAACAAATATTCAGTATGACTCAAATTTGCGCACATGTGATGATATCATGGAAGTAGAACTAATTTATGATGGCTTTTGAACTTCGAAGCCAAAAATTATCTGTACCTGAATGTGATTACTGTGTATGGCACTGGAGCTAATAGGCAAGTACTGTTTGGCTACGAAGAATTAGTTCAAAGAAGCATAAACACGTGCAAGCCAAAACAAAGTTTTCTCTGCGTTGTAGCTCTCAATTCAGGCAATCAGTTAGAGGTGAATAACATCTAATTCAGGAAAGGATGCTTTTTGGGCAAGCTGATTAAAATGGAAAATTATTAATTCCATACCTTCGATCAAATACCAGACAACTCCAAATAACTAACCAAATGTTATCTTATGTCTAGTAGTTAATAAGGAGAGAAACATATGTCATACCTGGATGCTAAACAAAGGGCTAAGCTAATTAACATATATAGACTCAAGATAGCTTCTTCAAAAGAAAAGTTGATGGAAAAGAAGTCAGTACAAACCTTCAATGGTTCCAACAAAGCCACTGCAATTAGTGTCCTGCATAAGAACAGTCAGTTTTGTTCCGGAGAGTACACCTGGGTCAGCATTGACATCCGCAACAGCGAGCTTGATAGCCGGCTTCACTGCCCTCCCGATAACCGAATCAAATGTGAAGAGGGCACCGATGCGCACCTCAGTCGGCCTCGAGATGCCACCATTGGTGCTATTCTGGCTATCGGCTATGGCTCCACCGGAAATAATGCAAACATAGAGAAGGATGGCATAAACTAGAGCAGAGGCCATCCCCATCCCCGCCAAGCAAGAAAGCACAGGTGGTTTCTTGACCTCTAGTAGAAGCTAACACGAATGCTGTGTTCTCGATCTAGACGACCATTGTTCATCAGCAGAAGGAATTTAGGGGCAGAGATCGCATTTAGAAACCAGGAGAACAGGCGGAAGCACTTGAGTGATGGAAATGAGCTGGGCTCTGCCGGGGTGGCCGCCTACCAGCTGTTTGACGAAATGCTCAGCAGGACGAAATGGCGGCGCGGCTCACCTGCAGCTGCAAAGAAGAACGCGCCATCATTGGATCGCCCAACGAGCTAATCGATTTGCTTGTCACAAGAAAAGATTAGGATTGTCCGGCGCTTACCAACGGCTCGCTCGGAACTCGGAAGTCAAAGCGGCAGGAAGCGAGCTCAGCTGAGAAGGCGTCGAGACCCCGTTTGGCTGGTACGCTGGAACCCGAGAAGGGGTTTCTCGATTTGGGAGAGATATTTGTAGCCATTCTACTGGCCAATGTCTGAAGATGGCAGTGACCGCGATGCGATTGAGAGAGGATCGGGGCCTCGTGGGGGATAAAGCGGCTTTTTCTGCCCTCCGCGATTGGATTCCTTTCAGCAATAAAGAAGGAAATGTTGAGCACCCAAAACTTTGTGTCACAAAAACGTCAAGCTCTGCTTTTACATGCAACAAAATTCAATTCGTACAATCAGCCACTAAGAGTGTCTCCATCGGTGTCCCCAAATAGGCGCCGACAGGAACGCCGGTACTGTCATATGGGGGCAGCACATCCTCTATTTGAAGGGTGTTGTTTCCACACCGATACCCTCGAACAGGCTGCCCTGATAAAAAAATAAGATAAACCAAACCAAACATTTACTTGTAGTTTCACTTTCATGTCATTCAGGGTCAAGGAATGAATGCTGATTTAGGGCAAATCCGAGTAAAATATTATTCACTCCTCAATCTCGGATAACATGTGAAATCTGCTTCATCTCTAGCCTACTACCAACTGGCCACCCCGCTCTGGGAGGTGGACAATCGACCGCTGCTCTCTCTGATGCTCTCTCTGATGCTCTCTCTGCTGCTCCGTCGTCGTTGATCCATCGCTGCTCTCTCTGCCACGAACGTCAAGTAGGACACTCTATACGCGGTCGCCTCCCCCTGACGCAGTTGCTGCTCCAACTCCTCCCGCCGCCGACGGTGCTCCACCTCCTGCCTCTGTAGCCGCAGCTGGATCTCCGCCAAGCGCCGCCGCTCGTAGACTTCATCCACACGCTGTTGCTGCTCCCACCCCTGCTACCGGCGATGCCGCTCCACCTCCCGGTGATGCCGCCCCGACTCCAGTATTTGCCGCTCGTCCGCGGCAAATCCTTCTACGGTCACCGCTAGTGCTGCCGCCTCCCACGCCTCTTACTCTGCGATCTGCGGGTCCTCCTCCACGATTTATACGCACTACAAGGGAAAGGCCTACTGCCGGCGCACCTAATTGGCCTATTGCCGGCGCACCAAATCCCGCCGGTGCGAACGACCAGTGATAACTGGGCATTGCCGGCACGCATGGGTGTTCGCCGGCGGTAAGGCATCTACTGCCAGCGCACCAGCCCTGATTCGCCGGCAACTAACCTATTCCACTGGCACACGTGCAGCTGCGCCGGCAGTAGGGATGTCAGCACTGGCGCGTGCCTTGTGCGCTGACACTAGGGCATGTAGGTGCGCCGGCAGTAGTACTCGAAAATACAATTTTATAGCTTTTTTCCAGCGTATTACAATGCATATTTGCAAATTTATACAACAGTTCATATTTATACATCAGTACATGCAATATGAGAAGCATATAGAGAGCCAAGTCTCATTTCGGTATCAATACACAAATACGCAAGTCTCTTTTCGAAATGTTGATTCATACAACACATGTGCATATGCAACATCGAACGACGAAGTTTCACAAAGTTATAAGTCTCGGTACATAGTCGTCACAAGTGTCGTCATACACCTCACAATGTAGCTACTAACCTAAACTAAAATCACATAGAACATGACCAACATGGTCACGATGAGCATCATCATGAAGGCCATGGTCTTCATCCAGTTCCTCCTCATGTCCCTCCTCTCTCCCGCTAGATAACGCTCGTATCTTTCTTCCACCTCCACCCTAGTGGAGTATCCCTTGTAGCTGTTGCCGCTAAAGCGGTGCACCTGTCTCCGACAGTCCTCCCACTCGTCGTAGACTCCAGGAACCCTCCCCTTGTACACGACATATGTCGTCGGCATCTCCATGCACAAGACAAATAAAACGTCAGTACCAATGCAATTAACAAGTGCCAACTCAAATAAGAGACAAGTAGTATGAACTAAATAGCATGTGCCTCATACTTTGTTGGTCGAAACAAATATTAACATTCAGGGATGGGGTAAGCGAGGCCAGGTAGGATGCACAAGAGATTGATATTTGTGCCATCGCACCAGGCTCACTGGCCCCACCCCATAGTGTACAAGTGACCAAATATTCTAATCATCGGCCAACGCAGTTAAGAAGTGCCAACTCAAATAAAAGACAAGTAGTACGAAGTAAATAGCATGTGCCTCATACTTTGTCGGTCGAAACAAATATTAACATCCATGGATGGAGTCAGTGAGGCTAGATAGGATGCACAATAGATTGATATTTGTGGCCATCACACCAACAGGGTCCTCGATGTCTAGATAATTCGTTCAGAAAGAGATGCACTCTTCGGTGAGCCAGCCCTGGACGATGCTTCCATCTGGATGTGACATGTTATGAACGTATCTTTTAATGACCCCATTCATTCTTTCAAACGGCATCATGTTGTGTAGGAATGCCGGCCCTAGATTGGTGATATCATCCATGATATGGACCAACAGATGGACCATCAAGTCAAAGAATGCAAGCGGGAAGTACATATCAAGCTCACATAGGATCACCACGATCTCTTCCTGGAGCCTTGCGAGTTTCTTCACGCTTATCGACTTCCGAGTTATGACGTCGAAGAAGTTACATAGCCCAGTCAGCGTTGCACGGACATGGTCATCCATTATACCTCGGATTGCAACCGGAAGAATCTGCATCATCATCATGTGACAGTCATGAGACTTCATGCCGCTGAAGTTTCGTTTCTTGGGGTCCATGTATCTGCTTATTAGCCCGGAGTAACCGAAGGGCACTCTGACTCCTAGAAGGCAATTGAAAAATTGATCGACCTCAGCCGGACTAAAAGTGAAGCGAGAGGGGGGCAGTAATAGTCTGGCTGCTTAATCCTTTTGCGCTTCTGACCGTCGTTCGTCTCCTCCTCCGACTATCCGTCTTGGGTCGACGGGATCTGAAGCTCTTCCTTGATGCCCAAAACTTTCAAGTCGTTTCTTGCTTTCGGCCCATCTTTGGTCCGGTCCGGCATGTTGAGAAGAGTGCCAAGCAAGCTCTCGCACACGTTCTTTGTAATATGCATGACATCAAGGCAGTGAGGTGTATCGAGAATTTTCCAGTACGGCAAGTCCCAAAACACGGACCTCCTTTTCCATACACCAATGAGCGGCGTCGTTGCCTTTTTCTTCTTCTCTCCAGACTTTTGACGAATCTTTCCCGGCATAGGGCACTCCTTCCAACCTTTCAGTAATGTATCGATCTCTTCGTCGCTCTTCTTACGTGGAGGTCCTCGGGTTCATTTGTACCATCGAACAGATCTCCACGCTTTGTCCACGGGTCAGTCTTGTGTAGTCACCTTCGATGCCCCATGTAAACGTTTTTTGAAGAGCCGAGATCCTTACCAAGCTGCAAAAACACTGTCTCTTCCATGTACCTGACACATGCCTTGTGTCCATGGCACACCTGGCACGAAATATAACCGTATCCGAGGTAGTCCTGCACTGTCGTGATCAACGCGGCTCTCAAAGGGAAATATTCTTCCGCGACGGCGTCCCATGTATCTACCTCTTCCTCCGCCCACAATGTTTCAAGCTCCTCCTTTAATAGTTCAAGATACATGTTGATATCGTTTCTTGGCTGTGTCGGCCCTTGAATTAGCATACTCATCTGTATGTACTTCCCTTTCTTGTACCGTTCAGCGTCACACACATGACATTTTCTCTTGTCCACGTGCTCCTTGCGATACATGATACAGTCGTTGATGCAGGCGTGATACTTTTCGTGGGGTAAGTCGAGAGGGCACGTGATTCTCTTGGCCTCGGCTAGACTACCAGGACACGTGTTCCCAGCAGGAAGGAGATCTTTCAAGTATTCCAGAATGTCGTCGACGCTTGTGTCCGTCCATCCATGTTTCACCTTCATCTGCAGCACATCGAGTGCTACTCTCAAGCGGGACTCCTCCAACCCGCGACCTGAGTTGTACAACGGAGTATTTGATTCTGTCTCTAGTTGCTCAAGCTTTGATTTCTGCTTGGCGCCTTTCGTATTTTCGAGAATCGGATCTTGAAGATGAGGGTCCCGCATGACTAAAGCTAGCGGCACCTCTTCGTCGTCGTCAAGGTTATTTTCCGCATCTTCAACATTTTGTTCATCATCATACTGATCGGCATCGTCCTGTGCGAAAAATTCTTCATCGTCATCAATATCATGATGCCCTCCTTCTTGCCGGCCATTACCAGCCGTCACCCCATTGACCTCCGCGCCATCATCACTCATCCATTGAGTGTGTCCATGCATGAAACCATTAGTGAGCAGGTGCCCCTGCAATTTACCTGAATAGGGGTCAAACCATTTCCCTAGTTTGCATCTTCGACACGGACACAATACCTCCGTGAGGTTCTTTTCATACATGTCGATGATCGCGTGTTTCAGATGTCCATCACGACGCTTTCACTCATCTTGATAACCATTATCGCCTGCATGACAAGATTATATAATTGATTAGAACCATGCATCCGTCGGTAGTTTTCACGGAAAATTTCGGCATGACCTTCCTACACGGTAGGAGATAGGAGCGCCAGAAATGTGCTGAAACAGAAACTTAACGAATCAACATTTCGGTGCAACGTTGGCAATTCATTTTCAACGCCAATACACAAGCACAAACACAACATATATGCCACACACGAGCGCTTTGCTTCAAATGTCCAATATACAACAATTTCCTTCCCCAATTTGTTCATTAATCACCTATTTAGTTGATATATTAGTCGACGAGATCGAGACGTCACGCCGCGACCATGACGTATGGAAGCCGACTTTCTAGATCTACATAGGGATGTGGGAGATGCATGTAGAAAGGGAAGATTTGCTCAAAAAATATTATTTTGTTTGGTCAAATTGGCTAAATTTGGGGTAGAAATGGGCAAAAAATAGGTGGGTTGGGAGAAGGGTCGGGTTGTGTGGAGGAGTGAGTGTAGTGGGTGTGTGAGTGCTGGTTGGTGGCTGAAATAACTGCCATGTTACTGCCGCCGCACCAGGACCTGGGTGCGCCAGCAGTATATAGCCCATCCGGCTATATCTGTTCCGGGCCAGGCCCACGAAAGACTGCCGGCGCAAGCGCAGGAGCGCGCCGGCAATAGCAAATTACTGCCGGCGCGCTCCTGGGCTGGTGCGCCGGCAGTGTTTCCTGGGCCGGGCCCGAATCAGGCGAGCCCAAGCCAGGAAATAGCGCAGCGTCGACTCCCCTGGTGCGCCGGCTGTCGTTGCCTAATCGACGGTACCTCGGAGAAGGGATCCTCACGAGGGGGAGAAGAAGTAGGGGCCATAGGGCGGAGTGCACACGGGACGGTGGTACGCGATTTACCCAGCTTCGGAACACCTGCACGATGACAGGGCCTACTGCTGCTTGTCTGGAATTATCTGGGCGCTTTCGCGTCGTTACAATGAGTTGTGGTTGTCTCGCTTCTAGCTCCAGATCTCCCGGGATCCGGCTTATATAGGCGCACGGATCTAGGGTTTACATGGAGAGTCCTAGCCGGATTACAGGTTGCCTAACTATGGTACAATGTCTTGCCGTGTACGTCAAGGATCCGCCTTCCATCTACGTCGTACTGGATCCGGGTTCCTTATGGGCCTCCACGGTTCTGACTCCTGGCATAGACCTCTTCGGATCCGGGTACCTCTGTAGGTCGGCGCGGATCCGGGTAGCTCTGTAAGGCGGTTCGGATCCGACTACCTTCCTAGGGCGGTTAGGATCCGGGTACCTCTGTAGGGCGGTTCGGATCCGGCTACCTTCGTAGGGCGGTTCGGATCCGGTTACCTTCGTAGGGCGGTTCGGATTCGGTTCCTTGTTCCTGGGTTGGACATCTTCCATCTTGATCAACAACAACTGGGCTGCCCGGTGGGCCATATGCTATCACCACCATCTGTGGGCCACCCGGGCTTGCCGGAATCGGACCATATCGATGGTATACCTATGAAGTATATCCACAACAGTAGCCCCCGGAGTTCTCCAAGATTCACCATTCTTCCATCCAGCTCAGCTTGCGCATGTATCTTCATCCTTTGGCTGGACTGAATAATAGAGAATCTTGAAGGACTCCAAACTTCATATCTCCAACCAAATATTGGTCGGAAACTTCATGATCCAATGGTCAGATTCTTCGAAGACACCATCCAACGTAATCTTCGATATGGATCCGACTAGCCAAATGTAGGTTCGGATCTGACTAGCCAAAATATAGGTGTGGATCCGACTACCCAAAAATATAGGTGTGGATCCGACTAACAAAAAATTAGGTGCGGATCCGGCTACCGAAAATTGAGGTGCGGATCCGACTACCAAAAATTAGGTGCGGATCCGGCTACCAAAAAATTAAGGTGCGGATCCGACTACCAAAAATTAGGTGCGGATCCGGCTACCAAAAAATTAGGTGCGGATCCGACTAGTTAGCCAGATTTTCGTCATCTTTGAAATTTTTCTTGACATAACCATATGTATGTAGCCCCCGAGCGCTGAGTCGGCTTGCTCCAAGGAGACTCGATGCTCAGAAACTTAGCCCCCAAGCGTCAAGGTGGAAATTTTTCGGTTAGTTGCTCCAAAGAGAACTTCATCGATGTAGCCCCCGAGCGCCAAGGTGAATTTACTTGAAAATCCGGCTTTGAGCTCTTAGAGTAGCTTTATCTTTATATGTGACCAAGGAATAGTGTAAATCCCAAGCATCTAGGCGGAAATTTCCAGCACTAATACTCGAAAGGAAACACACATTTCACTTAAGATCAAAATCGCAGCCCCCGAGGGTTGGTTCCGGCTAAGCATAGCGGAATCAAAACTCAAGTTGCTTTTCCAGCTGTGCATGCTACGGATCCGCCTAACCTTTTCTCATATGGATCCGGCTAGCTTCCCCTGGGCTTCTCGCGATTGCTAGGTCTGCTTGAAAACACCTTAGTTCGAGGACTGTTGAAGGTCCAAGCATCATGTACCTGATATATAAACACAAAAACACATTTGTATTAAATTGTTTCTTTGACCATGTTCAACAAACAAATGTAAGGCGGAACAAAAACGGCCTTTGAACAAATGTTTTGAAGCTGAAACTATGCAGCAGTTGAACAACATAAAACTGTCAAGGCGGAAAAAACTCGACTATCTTGAACAGTTAATGTAATTTATATGTTTTAAGCAAGTGCTGGTTTATCCGTTCTTCTGGTTTATATGCTTGACTTTTCACGAGACGGCAAACTTTAAACACAGAACATCTGCTGAGGCGATAGCGCTTAATAGCGAAACAATCAAGAACCTCAGAAACAGAGGCCGGCTTTAAGTACCGAGATGTCACTACTAAGGAATCCACACATAAAACAACAGAAAACGTGTAGGCCAGAAAACTTAAGCTAACGCCCGAAAGCGGAATTTTTGCAGCGTACTGGAGCCTTAAGCGGCAAAAACAGTACAAAGTTTTTCACGAGCGCGAGGCAAATCGTGGGAAAGATATGACCAACAGCGAAAGCGGTAAAAGACTCAAGATATGAGTGAACCAATCTTAATCTCATGATCATAAAATTTTAAAATATTAAATATAAATAGGGACTTAGCTGTTTGGAGCGGATTCAGTGTCGTTCATGACGGAGGTGAATCTGGTCATCATGAAGCCACGGTGGCGAAGTAGTGCGCACTGGTGGCGAAGTCGGAGTGGTCCGCTGTGGCGGCAAAGTCAGCCATGGCGGAGCCGAAACAATCCTTTGCGGAGGTGAAGCCAACCTTGACGGAGCCAAAACAATCATGCTATGGCGACAAAGCCTGATGTGGCAGAGTTCCGATAGTCCGCGAAGGCCGCAAATTCAGCATCTGCAGAATTAAGTTAATCTACAGCGACGACAAAACCAGTCGTGACGGAGACAAAACAATCCGCGTTGGTGGCAAAGCCGGCCATTGCAAAGTTAAGTCAATCCGCGTCAACAACAGAGCAAGACATGGCGAGGTCGAAATAATTCCGCCTAGGCGGCAAAAAGCCAGCCGTTGTAAAAAATCTACCATGACAGCGAAGCCGGTCACCACGAAGACGAATCAATCCGTGGCGTAGTTGGAGTAGAGCTGACATTAATTGTAGCAGAACCGGAGACGAATCCGTCCAGGGCAATGCCATCTGCAGTGTTGGTCAGGACCATGCCAAGATGCACACAAATCGCTCAGACATGCACACACAAGGACCTTTGCTTTACCGATTGGAAAGTCATCTTCACGTGGAGTTGCACCAATTGATCTTTCTAGTGCTTGGCCTTTGTACGTGAATTTGTAGCACTTGGATTGTCAGCCTCGGAACTTGTTCCATTGAAGAAGTGTCGGTTTGATCTACTTTGACATGCAAATTTTCCGACTTGAACGCTAGCACCAAAAAGATTTTCCGACTTGAACGCTTTCAGAACTGTGACCGGATCCGGCCATTGATCGTTCCGGTTCAGATTAGTTTTCCGCAAATCGTGCCGAGCTCAAAGTGGTCCGTGCGAAATTTGGTAGATCCAAGATAGAAAAAACTCTTAAGAGGATTCCGATCCGGATCCATGTTCTCCGAACGTCTCCAGCTCAACGGCGGTCCGTGCGGATTTTGGTAGATCCAATGGTAGAAAACTCCTGAGAGAATTCCTACCCGGATCCACCTTCCGCGAACGTGTTCAGCTCAACGGCGGTTCGTGCGGATTTTCTTCGGTCTTCCATCGAGCCGGTCCGAGATTGATTATCGCGGTGCTCCTGTAGGTGCGGATCCGATCGCCAAAAAATTAGGTGCGGATCCGGCTACCAAAATATAGGTGCGGATCCGGCTACAAAAGTTTAGGGGCGGATCCAGCTAGCAAAAATATAGGTGCGGATCCGGCTACCAAAATTATAGGTGCGGATCCGGCTACCAAAATTATAGGTGCGGATCCGGCTACCAAAATTATAGGTGCGGATCCGGCTACCAAAATTATAGGTGCGGATCCGGCTACCAAAATATAGGTGCGGATCCGGCTACCAAAATTATAGGTGCGGATCCGGCTACCAAAATTATAGGTGCGGATCCGGCTACCAAAATTATAGGTGCGGATCCGGCTACCAAAATTAGGATTTCAAATTTCTAGATCTAAGGCGGATTCTTCCTTGGGAAGCTCCAGCGACTCGGATCGGATCGGATCTTTGCAGCTGCGTCCTGCTCGGCGGCGGTCGTAGCTACAGTGCTTACCAGTGAGTTTCCGTCGGAATTGACGGTCTACGCCGATGAAGATGTGTATCCCGCTGATCGGAATGATGGAGAGCTTGAGGGGGTCTGTCCTAGCCGGAATCCAGCACTCATCCTGAGGGATGATCGGAAAGTTGCCGGCGTACAAGACACGCCCCACGGCGATGGTGTCGCCGATGCCTCCGAAGGTGGAACCCTCCCGGTTCCGGCCTCCAGACGCCGCTGGCCCCACGGTGGGCGCCAACTGTCGTTGCCTAATCGACGGTACCTCGGAGAAGGGATCCTCACGAGGGGGAGAAGAAGTAGGGGCCATAGGGCGGAGTGCACACGGGACGGTGGTACGCGATTTACCCAGCTTCGGAACACCTGCACGATGACAGGGCCTACTGCTGCTTGTCTGGAATTATCTGGGCGCTTTCGCGTCGTTACAATGAGTTGTGGTTGTCTCGCTTCTAGCTCCAGATCTCCCGGGATCCGGCTTATATAGGCGCACGGATCTAGGGTTTACATGGAGAGTCCTAGCCGGATTACAGGTTGCCTAACTATGGTACAATGTCTTGCCGTGTACGTCAAGGATCCGCCTTCCATCTACGTCGTACTGGATCCGGGTTCCTTATGGGCCTCCACGGTTCTGACTCCTGGCATAGACCTCTTCGGATCCGGGTACCTCTGTAGGTCGGCGCGGATCCGGGTAGCTCTGTAAGGCGGTTCGGATCCGACTACCTTCCTAGGGCGGTTAGGATCCGGGTACCTCTGTAGGGCGGTTCGGATCCGGCTACCTTCGTAGGGCGGTTCGGATCCGGTTACCTTCGTAGGGCGGTTCGGATCCGGCTCCTTGTTCCTGGGTTGGACATCTTCCATCTTAATCAACAACAACTGGGCTGCCCGGTGGGCCATATGCTATCACCACCATCTGTGGGCCACCCGGGCTTGCCGGAATCGGACCATATCGATGGTATACCTATGAAGTATGTCCACAACACCGGCAGTGGGCATGCATCGCTGGCGCGGCTGAAATGTGGTGCGCCGGCAGCGCGCGTGCATAGGGTGGTGCGCCGGCAGCACATTCCACCACCTATAGGCTTTTCCCTAGTAGTGACGGCCGCCTCTAGTGCTGCCTCCTCCCACGCATCGAACATTGGTGGTTTAGATTTTCTCACTACTTAAGTGAGAGGCGGGGAAGGAGGGATAATATACACCGGAAGCGAGGTGGGAAACCTCCCGTGTGGGGTCGTGGTGGGAGAGTTTCCCGCCTGGCGTCGTGGTGGGAGATCTCCCGCGCGGCGCCCTATCGGCAGCAGCTCCCACGCCCAAAAAAATCGCCTCGCGAGGCGCCGGCGCGCCCGATTCGCGCCGTTCGCCAAGGGGCCGGCACGGGATTGCCGTCGCTTCTATTGGGCTCGAAAAAGCGCCAGCGCTTGTGAAGGCACGCTGGTGTGAGCCTATTTTCGATGTCGGCTCCCAAAATACTATCAGGGGCAGGTGGAGATGCTCTAAAATCATCTCCATCAGCCGGCATGTTTTGGGATCCTAATGAGAAAAACTTCTTACGCCGAGGTTTCCAGTAAAAATCCTCTTTCATATGGAACCCAATATAAACACCGGAAAACCCAAAAAAAAAATCTGTAGAAAGGAGGCTATCAGGCGTGCTGGCAACAACTTCACAACAACACTACATCAGATTCCTAGAATCTGCCCCACATGCGAATGAAATAAACTGCCCACTCTTTTCTTCCTCCTCCCCACCCAGGGCCAGCTCTAGCCCAAGACAAGAGGTGCGGCAGCCCAGGGCCCAACCAGTATAGGGCCCCGCATCTGCTATGCACTATGTATAGACAATTGTAGAGGGAAAAAAAGCCAATGCTTTGATGCGCACAACTAATTAGGGCAGGCGTCCGTAAAGCAAAAAATAAAATCGCCAGTCTGAACCGGGATGATGGTAAGCTATGTGAAGATCAGGAGGAATTAGCAAAGATGACAACAAAGTTTTATGAAAAATTATATGCTGCAGAGGGTATGATTGGTATGGAGGAAGTGCTATCACATATACCAACCAAAGTCGATGGCTCCATGAATAGGAAGCTGAATGCAACATACACAAAAGACGAGGTAAAGGTTGCATTGTTTCAAATGTTCCCAACGAAGGCGCCAGGGCCTGGCGGGTTTCCGGCTCACTTCTTCCAGAGGCACTAGGAGTTGTGTGGAGATGAGGTGACGGGTATTGTTTTGCGGGTGCTCAATGGAGAGGAGTCGCCAGAGGAGATTAATAGGACGTTCATTGTTTTGATTGCCAAGATAGCAAGTCCAAAAAAATTAGGACAGTTTCGGCCAATAAGCCTTTGTAATGTGATTTTCAAAATCGCTTCGAAGGTCTTAGCAAATAGGCTAAAACATATTCTCCCCGAGATAATTTCTGAGGAACAATCCGCATTTGTACTAGGAAGGCTCATCACGGACAATATCATTTTGGCTTATGAGTGTCTTCACTTTATGAAGTCAAAGAAAAATAAGAGAAATCGCCATTGTGCGCTTAAACTCGATATGATGAAGGCTTATGATCGTGTCGAGTGAAACTACTTGAGGGGGGTCAGACTTCTCGAGGAATTCGGCAAGGGGACCCTATATCCCCTTATCTGTTTCTATTAGCTGCAGAAGGGCTTTCATGTTTGCTGAAAGCCAACATGGGAGAACATGGTGTACAATGAGTTAAGGCTGCAGCAACTACCCCCTCGGTAAATCACCTTTTGTTCGCGGATGATAGTTTGCTTTTCTTCGGGGGAAATGAGGCGCAAGCGATGCTTGTTAGTGAGCTGTTGCAAAAGTATTATAATGCATCGGGGCAACGAATAATATTTTTTTCGATAAAAGAGCATAGCCCCAGCCTCTGCATCAATAGATGCACACGGCTTGCTTTATTAAAACTGTATCAAGTCAGAACCAATTCATCATCACTTATTACAACCACGAAAGAGGTAAGGTCGATACAAGAATCAACCAACTAAAGATATGGCAAACAGAAAAGCTATGCATTTGCTATTCTATTAAGATGCCGCCACCCAGTAGTTTGGAAAAAGAAGTCCTGAGCAACCGCTAGCATCCGGTTGCATCCAATAACCATATCCTCCCGCTTGTCCACTGGGAGGAGTAAAACCCATTGTTGAATTGAATGAGCAGCTCGCCGGATAACCTGCAAAAAATTAGTTCCACTTTGTTTGTTAAAGACAATATCATTTCTAGTTCTCCAAATAGCCCAACATAGAGCTGAAACACCCATTCTAATTTTTTGTTTGTCCTCTTTTCTCACCCCATTCAGCCATCTACCAAACATATTAGTAATATTAGCTGGCGGGGGAATGTTATAAGTAAGGTACATCATACGCCAAATTATCTTCGCAAAAGGGCAATCAAGAAACAAATGGTTAACAGTTTCCCTAGACTCACAGAAACTACATTTTTGGCATCCTTTCCACTTCTGTTTAGCTAAATTATCCTTAGTTAAGAGCACTTTATTACTAAGGAACCACATAAAATTTTTAATTTTCAAAGGAATCTTCAACTTCCATAAATATCTGCGAAGATAAATAGCATGTCCATTCATCCAATCAAGGTACATAGTCTTGACTGAAAAAATGCCCGAGTCCGTAAGCTTACAAATAAACTTATCAGGCTCAGTTGTTAATTCTACTGTAATTAATTGTTGGCATAGATGTAACCATTGTACCCACTTATTATCATTCAAACCTCTTCTAAAAGACATATTAATAGGATTAGTAGCAAGCATAGTCGATACTAACACATTTTTATGTTGAACAATATTATAAAGTACCGGATATTGATGAGATAATGGCGTATCTCCCATCCACACATCCTCCCAGAACCTAACAGATGTTCCATCTCCTATTCTGAAATAACCTCTCTGGAAGAAATCATCTTTAACATGCATGAGACCCTTCTAAAAAGGAGAATCAGTCGGTTTGACTTCCACTTGTGCAAGTGTTTTGTTTTTGAGATACTTGTTACATAAAAGCTGCTGCCACATACCCTCCTCGGAGAGAAGTTTATACAGCCATTTGCTTAGTAAACATTTTTTTTTAATTCCAAGACTTCAATACCCAATCCACCTTGATCCTTCGGTCTACACAAAATATTCCATTCAGATAATCTATATTTTTTCTTGTGTTCATCAGATTGCCAAAAGAAATTTGATCTATAAAAATCTAACCTCTTTCTCACTCCAATTGGTATTTCCTTGAAGGATAGCATAAACATTGGAAGACTTGTAAGAACTGAATTAATCAGAACCAACCTGTCACCATAGGACAACAATTTACTACGCCGACACCCTAATTTTGATGCGAACCGAGTTTCAATAGGATTCCACTCCGCATTCCTCAAGGACCTATAATGTACCGGGATCCCTAAGTACTTTAAAGGTAAAGTTCCAGACTCACATCCAAAAATGTGTCTGTATTGGTCCTCTACATCCTTTGCCTTGCCAAAAGCAAAAAGTTTCACTCTTATGGAAATTTATTTTTAAGCCCGATAATTGTTCAAAAATGCATAAGACTAATTTCATATTCACGGCCTTAGCAATATCATGTTCCAGAAATAAGATTGTATCATCCGCATATTGTAGAATAGAAATTCCACCATCAATGAGATGAGGTAACAAACTCCCCACTTTACCGTCATCCTTAGCCCTAGCAATCAAAATTGCCAACATATCAGCGACAATATTGAAAAGAATTGGGGGTAAAGGGTCACCCTGGCGTAATCCCTTCCGAGTTTGAAAATTATGGCCAATAACATCATTAACCCTGACACCAACACTCCCGCCTTGCACATATTGCTTTATTCTATCGCACCAAATAGGATCAAAACCCTTCATACGAAGAACTTGTTGCAGAAAAGTCCATTTAATCTTATCATACGCTTTTTCAAAGTCAATTTTAAAGATCACACCATCAAGCTTTCGTCTATGCATTTCATGTATCGCCTCATGTAAAACCACTACTCCCTCTAAAATGTGTGTTCCAGGGATAAACGCCGTCTGCGTAGGTCTAATCACCTTTTTAGCTACCTCAGTTGTACGAGTTGTTGCAACTTTAGTAAATATTTTGAAACTCACATTGAGTAAGAAAATTGGCCTATATTGTTGAATCTGAGTTGCGTTTTCTTTCTTAGGTAGTAAAGTAATTACCCCAAAAATGAGCTTATACAAAGGCAACTCCCCTTTCTGAAAGCTCTCAAATAAAGCCATCAAATCATTCTTAATAACCCCCCAAAAATGCTGATAGAACTCCGCAGGAAAGCCATCCGGACCAGGTGATTTATTATATTCCATCTGGAAAATGGCGTCATGAACCTCTTTCATCGAGAAGTCTGCAATTAAACTCCATTCTCCTCCGCTGACAGTTGGGGAATATCTTCAGTTCTACCTTCGTCTAATGATACCGAACTAGGCACTGGATCCCCAAATAACTTTTTGTAATATTCCGAAATGTAAACCCTCAGATTGTCATCTCCCACAATGATACCCTCCTCTTGTTCAAGTTGATAAATTTTCTTTTTTCTATGTTTACCATTGGCTATAAGATGGAAATATTTGTTATTATCTCCCCCTTCCTGAATGTATTTTACTTTAGCCCTTTGTGCCCACTTAATCTCTTCATCACGACGAAGTTTATTTAACTTCTCATTAGCTTGTTTTAATTCAGTATGTTCCATTATTGACAACGGCATAGTTTCTCCCTTAATATCTAACATATCGATAATGTTCAACAATCGTTCATTTTCCTTCTTGTATTTTCCGCTTAAGTTCTTTGCCCAACCTCGTAAAAAGTGACGCAAATGCCGAATTTTATTTTGCCAAGTTTGAATTGGTGTTTTTCCAATAGGGCCGGCTGCCCATTCAGTCGCAATGAGCTCGTAAAACCCGTCTTGTTCTAACCATGCCAACTCAAACGCGAACCGAGGTTTATTACCTACATGTGTCTGGATCCCCACATCAATCAAAAGCGACGTATGGTCCGATCCGGAGCGAGTCAAAGCTCGAACAGTGACCAAAGGGAATTTCTGTTCCCACTCGACACTCGCAAGAGCTCTATCCAATTTTTCGTATGTAGGGGTATCTCTTCTACTCGCCCAGGTAAATTTCCGCCCAGCAAAGCAATTTCTCGTAGATTAAGATTCTCAATGATCGCATTAAAAATAAAAGGCCAGCGTGGATTAAAGTTATCATTGCTTTTCTCCTCCGGTTTTCTCAAAATGTTAAAGTCCCCAGCTAATAACAACGGTAACGTTTCAGATTCACAAGTCCTCACTAACTCAGCAAGAAATTTATATTTATTCTTGTCTTGTGCCGCACCATATACTGGCACAAGTAACCATTGAAAACCATAAATTTTAGAAGTGATATACAACTTAACACAGTAATCTCCACTGTCTACCCGATTAACCACCAAAGTGGTTGTGTTAATTCCAACTAGAATTCCTCCCGGCCTTCCATGAGGTGGTAAGCAAAACCATGCAAACTCCTTGCCCGCTGCTAAATCTCTTAAGAAATGGACCGCAAAATTAGACCGTCCCGTCTCTAGTAAAGCGATAAAATCGAGGTCATACTCCCTAATCGATTCTTTCACAAAAAGATGTTTCCCTGGATCTCTAAATCCCTCACTATTCCAAGTCATACCTTTAAATCATCTATTTTCTTTAGCAAGGGTGTGCCAGAAGGAGCGCGTGCAATACTGAAACAAATTCTGGAGGTTATGAATGAATCATTGTCAGATAGGTACCTAGGACTTCCATCAGATGTTGGGTGATTAAAAAATGGTTCTTTTAAATATCTCAAGGACCGTGTGTGGAAGCGAGTGCAAGGATGGATGGAGAAGATTTTATCTTCAGGTGGAAAGGAGGTACTTATAAAGTCTGTGGCACAAGCTATCCCTACTTATTCCATGTCGTGTTTCAAATTGCCAAGAGGCGCTTGTGTGCACATATCAATGGTTTATTAAGGAAGTTTTGGTGGGGAAGTAAAAATGGGGAAAGAAAAACGGCATGGGTTTCTTGGGAGGAGATGACACAACCAAAATATATGGGGGGGCTCGGTTTCCGTGATATTGAACTTTTTAACCTTGCTTTGCTAGCTAAGCAAGTGTGGAGGTTAATTCAAGAGCCAACGTCATTGAGCGCTCGGATTCTACGTGCTGTATATTTTCCAGCCACCGACCTGATCAATGCTGAGTTAGGATCATCACCGTCGCAGGTATGGCGAGCTATTATTGAAGGAAGAAATACACTATCCTTGGGCTTAATCAAACGGATTGGGACTGGTGAGCAGACATATATATGGCATGACAACTGGTTGCCAAGAGATTTTAAACTCCGGCCTGTATGTGCTAGAACAGTTGATCCGCCTAGCAAGGTGAGTGAATTGATCAGTGCTACATCTATTACTTGAGATGCTCAGCTGCTGGATACGCACTTTATAACAATGGAAAAAGAGGTAACTATGAACATCCCGCTGAGTACAAAGGTACAAGACAACTTTTGGTCCTGGCATTATGAGAAGACAGGAGTGTTTACAGTTCGTTCAGCATATCGTATGCTTATGGGGATTAAGAAGCAACGCGAGGACTGGTTTGATCACCGTTTGGAAGGCTCAAATAATTCCGGTGAGCAGAAATCTTGGACTAAGCTATGGAAGGTTCAGGTGCCTTCCAAAATTCGAGTTTTTGCATGTAGGTTGGCAAAAATGTCATTGCCTGACGTTCGGCTAAGGAGAAATATGGCGACTGAAAATATTTGCTCCATGTGGAATGTGGCAGAGGACTCATGGCGTCACTCCTTACTTGACTGTAACATGGCGAGGAGTGTCTGGTCTCTTGTTGATGAGGAGTTAACTGAGCACATGACTATGAACCAGACGGGTGATGCAAGGTTGTGGCTCTTCTGGTTGTTTGATACTCTGAATAAACATGATCCTATAACGAGTTCCAAAGCCCTTTGTCTACTATAAGCTTTGTGAATAGGGATTTCTATTTTCGTGCTCTCGGTTTCTTAGTTGTGCTCAGTTTTCCTCAGCTCCTTAGTTTTTCCTCAGTTTTCCCCAAGACCTTGTCTGAAACCATCACAGGTGTTGTAACGGCCGGTTGCCCGACGGTTGACCGTTATCTTCTGACTAGTGGGGCCACGTAGAGCCCGCAAAGACACGTCAGACCATCCATCTTTGTTTGACCGTAAGCATCGTTGTATCCCTGACCAAAACGCGCACGAGTGGGGCTTCGTTATATCGAATGACAAGTGGGCCATGGCACTGATACAAGGGGCAATACACGGGTAGGAATAGATTTTTAAACGGAGCTCTACAGCGATGGCACGGAGGAGGTGGCCTGCGGGGTGCCGAGATGAGATCGACGTCCACAAAGAACTGCATGAGGCGAGACCAGACGCATTAGATAGATATGAACTAGACGCGTTTAACCATGCAAAGAAGAGAAGAAATGGTCGACGACATCCACGACTACCTCAAAACTTTGACTAACTGTGTCCGACACGAACGCGAGCAATGTAGAGAAAACTAGTGTTTCTCCTTCCTGGCGTGTATAGATGGGTGCTAGAAGAGTGTGGTGGCGAAGGGAAAGACCTCGCGGTGGTCTGTGGCATCCAGCATAGCGGGGCGGTGTGGCCGTGCCCACAGCGGCGTGCATGCATGTTCGGCATTGGCATCAGCATGTACGTTCGGCATTGGCCTCGGCGGTATCTCTGGTGTGTCAGCGATCGAATGAGGGGACGGGATTGATGGTGCATCCCGACGGTGACCTAGCAGTGGCGGCGAGCATAGCCATTCTGACCATGCCGATATCGGCATCAGCAAAGTTTGGAGGCTGCGGTGCTCGAATCAAGGTGGGATTTGTTTTTTGTACGCCAAAAGTGATTTGAAACAAGTTTCGTGTTGAAGGTTAGGTAACGAAAGTTTGTAACTAAGCCCAAATTATACTAGCGCCATGGTGAGGTTCTTTTTGATAGAGCTATACGGTTGGGCAAACTTTTTTGACACTTTTTAGATAGGGTTCCTTGTTGTTACACGTATGGCATCATGTATGGCAAATTTGGGGTTATTTGGAGATGTTCGAAAAAATCACTTTGCTTAAACGCATGCCGTTTCGTCTCACTGAAACCAGCTTTTCTAACAAGGTGATTTATTCTACCTTCTTTAAATGACCTCAAATTTCATACAGCTGATCTTCTATACATAGATAGATAGATTGTTTCGTTTTTATATTTTTCGAACTTTTTATTTCCCTTTATAATACCCAATTGATTTTCAGGTCAAAACCTCGAAAACAGCATCATGTATGGCATCATTTTCGCCCTAAATTTCAAATTTTGTGAAACTTTCCCTTTTAGATATTCCTTGTTGTTATAGATATGGCATAATGTATGCCAAATTTGGTTAGGTCGCACTGAAACCAGCTTTTGTAACAAGTTAGGTTTTTTCGACCTTCTCAAAAGGGATTTTTTTTCTACCTTCTCTAAATGACCTCAAAAATCATACAGACGATCTTCTATACAAAGATAGGTAGATTGTTTTGTTTTTACATTTTTTTGAACTTTTATTTCCCTTTATAATACCCATTTGTTTTCAGATCAAAACCTCGAAAGTTAACATAACTAGATGGTGAACCCGTCCAAACTTCAAATACAGAGATAGATAGATTGGTTCATTTATCATTTTTACCGTGAATAGTAATGGCTACAAGAAATCGGTGATGGTTTATCATTTTTTGCGTGAAAAGTAATGGATACAACAAATCGGTGATGGTTTATCATTTTTTTCGTGAAAATTAATGGCTGCATGATACGTCTCAAACGTATCTATAATTTCTTATATTCCATGCTACTTTTATGATGATACTCACATGTTTTATACACACTTTATGTCATTATTATGCATTTTCCGGCACTAACCTATTGACAAGATGCCGAAGAGCAGTTGCTGTTTTCTGCTGTTTTTTGTTTCAGAAATCTTACAAATGAAATATTCTCGAAATTGGACGAAATCAACGCCCAGAGTCTTATTTTTCCACGAAGCTTCCAGAAGACCGAAGGAGATACGAAGTGGGGCCACGAGGTGGCGACATACTAAGGCGGCGCGGCCAAGGAGGGGCCCGCGCCGCCCTAGTGTGTGGGCCCCTCGTCAGCCCTCCAATGTTGCCCTTTCGCCTACTTAAAGCCTTCGTCACGAAAACCCCAGTACCGAGAGCCACGATACGGAAAACCTTCCAGAGACGCCGCCGCCGCCAATCCCATCTCGGGAGATTCAGGAGATCGCCTCCGGCACCCTGCCGGAGAGGGGAATCATCTCCCGGAGGACTCTTCATCGCCATGATCGCCTCCGGATTTATGTGTGAGTAGTTCACCCCTGGACTATGGGTCCATAGCAGTAGCTAGATGGTTGTCTTCTCCTCATTGTGCCATCATGTTAGATCTTGTGAGCTGCCTTTCATGATCAAGATCATCTATTTGTAATGCTACATGTTGTGTTTGTTGGGATCCGATGAATATGGAATACTATGTCAAGTTGATTATCAATCTATCATATATGTGTTGTTTATGATCTTGCATGCTCTCCGTTGCTAGTAGAGGCTCTGGCCAAGTTGGTACTTGTAACTCCAAGAGGGAGTAGTTATGCTCGATAGTGGGTTCATGCCTCCATTAATTCTGGGACAGTGACAGAAAATTCTAAGGTTGTGGATGTGCTGTTGCCACTAGGGATAAAACATCAATGCTTTGTCTAAGGATATTTGTGTTGATTACATTACGCACCATACTTAATGCAATTGTCTGTTGTTTGCAACTTAATACTGGAAGGGGTGCGGATGCTAACCTGAAGGTGGACTTTTTAGGCATAGATGCATGCTGGATAGCGGTCTATGTACTTTGTCGTAATGCCCTGATTAAATCTCATAGTAGTCATCATGATATGTATGTGCATTGTTATGCCCTCTTTATTTGTCAATTGTCCAACTGTAATTTTTTCACCCAACATGCTATTTATCTTATTAGAGAGACACCACTAGTGAACTGTTCTTTACATCTGAATACAATCTACTGCAAACATTTGTTCTTTACTGTTCTACGCATACAAACATCATTTTCCACACTCTACATTTAATCCTTTGTTTACAGCAAGCCGGTGAGATTGACAACCTCACTGTTGAGTTGGGGCAAAGTATTTGGATTGTGTTGTGCAGGTTCCACGTTGGCGCCGGAATCCCTGGTGTTGCGCCGCACTACACTCCGCCACCAACAATCTTCACGTGTTCCTTGACTCCTACTGGTTCGATAAACCTTGGTTTCTTACTGAGGAAAAACTTGCTGCTGTACGCATCACACCTTCCTCTTGGGGTTCTCAACGGACGTGTGCTTCACGCGTTATCACTGCAACAAATCGGTGATGGCTTATCATTTTTTTGCGTGAAAATTAATGGCTACAACAAATCGGTGATGGTTTATCATTTTTTGCGTGAAAAGTAATGCCTAAAAGAGTTTATAATTTTTAGCGTGTGAAAATGAATACAGAAAACCGCACTTTAGCATACTTAGAGAGTGGAAGGTAACCGCCGACAGAGAGAGGGGTTATCCTGCCCGTTAGATCATACGATCAACGGTCGGCGGGCACGATCCGCGTGACATGGGCTAGACCAATCAGGGCAATGTTGCACGTGTGAGAGAATTTGGAGGGAGAGGGCAAAACTGAGTAGTATCAAGAAACCAAGGGCACCTATGTAATAAACAGACTAAGGGATTCAAATATGAGATTTAAAAAATGGAAAATGCGTGTTTTGTACAATGAAACCCATCTTGGCCTATCTCAAACTATTTGCAATACAAATATACATGAGTGTGAGAATTGTGGCCTCATTTAGACAAAGTATATTTTGGGGAAAGCTGTTTTGGGAAGGGCTTATTGTGGAAAACCATGCACCTTCATAGCTACTAGGTGATTTTCGAAGGCCTTTGAGAAGTGGCAATTTGTGGTAAAACTTGATTTATCTATGACTTATTTATGTTTTGAGAACTGGCAATTTGTAGTAAAGACTCCATGAGTATGTGCCACTATTTTTGGAATTTTTTGCACATTAAATGACTCATTTAACAAGTTAATCCCATTTGTTGACTGTCTGTTGACCAGCTATTTGAGGGTAAAACTGAGCATATTGCACTAGCCAGTATTAGCACTCAAGGGGAAAACTGAGCACACAAAAAATGCTAGTATAATACTCGTGGTTATACCTGAGTATATCTAAATTTCCAGGGTTAGACTCGAGGACGCGTGTTGCGGTGCAGAAATGGAAGACGTGCAATTATTGACGCGTAGACGCGGGTCGCGGTACAGAAGTCGGAGACGTGCAATCGTGGACGCCTGTCGCATTGCAGAAGTCCAAGACGTGCAGACGTGCAGCGGTGGACGCGTAGGACGCGGGTCGCATTAACCACCCCTTGCCTTTATAGACGCCTCCTCCCACTATCTCTGTCACTCTCACTCGCCTACGCAACGCCGTCTCTCTCACTGAAAGATCGAGATGTCGCCTAGAGGGGGGGGGGGGGGGGGTGAATAGGCAATTACAAACTCTTGCGGATTTGTCTTGTATGCATGCGGAATTAAACTATCGTTTAGTTTACAAGCACAAACCCTAAATATGCTAAGCTCAACTAAGTGTAACAATAGCAACTAGAGATAAGCAAGATAGGCACAAGATATATGTAGCACAAGTGATAGAAAGATATATGTACTTCAAGCACGATGGCTATCACAAGGAAAGAGAGCTCGGGTATAGAAATAACCGAGGCACGCGGAGACGAGGATGTATTCCCGTGTTCCCTTGCTTTGCAACAAGGTACGTCACGTTTGGAGGAGTGGAGGTCCCACGAAGGATTCCCCGCGCCACGAAGGCTCACCCTATTCTCCGAACCACACCCACGAAGGATAATGGCCCTTTCCTTATGGTTAGCTTTTCCTCCGCTCCGGAGATGGCAAGCTCCACAACCACTTCACAAGCTCCACGAAGGAGAAGCCCGGGCCTCTTCACAATCTTCTTGAATAGATCACCGGAGCACCAATCACCAAGCCAACTAGGAGGTCACCCTCCAAGAGTAACAAGCTCACGGTCTCTCACTCGAACAAATCGTGGTGGAGAGCTCAACACTATGCAATGATGCAAAGCAAGAACACCGGAGGTGTTCAAGTCCTTCACACTCAAATCCCACCAAAGCAATGAATGCTAGGATGAGATTGGAGAGGAAGAACAAGGGGGAAAGTCAACCAAAGACTCCAAGATCTAGATCCCAAGAGATTCCCTCACTTAGAGAAGAAACGGTTTGGTAGAAGTGTAGATCTAGATCTCCTCTCTCAAATCCTCAAGTATGAGCAAGAATGGTTGGAGGAATCAAGGGAGAGAGCAACTTCTTCTAATGCAACAATGGAGGTGAGAGAAAGGGGAAGAAGTTGTTGCTCAAGGTGGAAGAAGGGTTATTTATAGCATGGGAGCAAATAAAACCGTTGGGGGAAAAGACAAGTGAAAAAGGCATAAAAAACGGCCCAAAAAATGTGCCCAGCCGGCGGCCCAGCCGGTTGACCGGAGCTGTGGCCGGCCAGGCCGGTCTGGGGTCCGGCCCAGCCGGACCAGCAACTGGGCGAGGCGCGCGCTGCGCTGGGCGGCGGATAAGCGGGGGGGCGCGTAGTCCGGTTGAAATCCAGGCTGGGCCGGGTGGGCAGCTGGGCGGCCCGGTGGGGAACCGGCTCCTGGGCCGGAGTAATCCGGCAGGCCCACGGGACCCGCCCCCGGATGGCACAGGCCGCCAGGCCGGATTCGGCCGGGTGGGCCAGCGCGCGGCCCGGCAGGCCGGGCGGCCGGCCGGCTGCCTCCCCACCTTTTTTTCTTTTCTTTTCTTTTTATTCTTTTCTCTTTTTCCCTTTTCTTTAATAACTAATGCTCCCGAACTCCGATTCGCATGAAACCAATTTTGTTTGGAAGATAACAACAAATGCTATCTTATAGAAAGTGAACAACTCAAGAATCTGTAGGAGGGGATTTTATCATGAATATAAAAGGTATAACCTTATATCATGAATAACCGGTAAAATCACCCAACCTCGAAAACGCAATAGAAGATGCATGCGAACTCCGTTTTCGATGAACTTGGGCTTGTTGTAAAGCTAGCAACAAGCTCAAGAACCTCACACCGAGAAATACCAAGAAGCAATAAGAGTGTGCAAAGTATGCAAAGGATTGAGCTCCCTAAGACGATGTGATCAAGTTACCCAACCGAAAGCCCCTCTTAATAGTGCGGCTATCTATCCTATAATCCGGTCTCCCATCAACCACCTTGAGACCGGTAAAAGGAAAACCTATCAAGGTCATACCTTTGCCTTGCGCATCCCGCTTGATCTTGATGATAACTCTTCAAGCTTCACTCAAGCCGGAATGCCTCACTTGACCAATGTTGCTTCGTGAAGACTCACAAATGCTCCCCCATACACTATGATGGGAAAGCTCCATTGATGCACATCTTCACTAGTCCATTATCACCAAATGGACGGCAAGCTTCAAGCATGTGATTCACTTGAGATGCTCATCTTGAACTTGCCCAACTCAACCTTGTATCTTCTCATACTCACATAAGATAGAGCATGGCTAATATTGAGTTCCACATAAGAACTCCATCTTCATTTCTTCTTCTTGATCATATCACATATATATCTTCATACCGATGATCTTGATGCCAATACACAAGGTATACCTTTATCTTCATGGCATCCATACTTGAATCCAACACATGGAGTACAAGTAGCACCTATGGAATATTCCTTCATATAAACTCAATGAAAAACATTAGTCCATAGGGGTTGTCATTAATTACCAAAACCACACATAGGGGCAATGTACCCTTACACTCACGTCCCATCATCTTCTCCAAAGCAAAAAACCCTCTCCCTCTCCCTCTCCTCTGCCGGCGAGATGGACAAGGAGAATGCCAATCCCATCTTCCACGGCGCCGTCGGCTCCAAGCGCGACGCCTCCCTCTTCGACGCCTTCCCCTCAACGGACGTAGCCGCCGTCCCCTCAACGGACGTCGCCGCCTCCTCCGCTGGTGCATCGGAGGCTGCTGCCGCCGGTGGCGCTCAGATCCCGCCGGGATGGGACCCCTACGAGGAGGTGCCGTACATCCCGCCCCCGAACCCCTACGACACCTCCCTGGAGGACGCATGGAACGAGGTAACTACGGTTTGCTTCCTTTTTTGTTCCCCATTCCTTTTTGAACCCTATTTTTGCTGGTGTAGATGGATCTGTGGATGGATTAGTATTGGGCTAATATTTGCGCCGATTTTATTCCATTTTGCTTTGATCCCTCCTTGATTTCGTTTAAGATTTGGGGTTCGGCTGTTCGGTTAATTTATGCAAGTAATAATGGGATCTCAATCAGTTAATTTATGCAAGTAATCATAGGATCTCAGTCGGTTATTTTATGCACGAATCAAAAGATATCAACCGTTTAATTTTGCAAATAATCTGGAATGTGTTCAAGTTCAGATCTGGAATCTGTTTATTTGCCTATGATGAATCCGTGGGCACAGATTTTTACAGGGAGGGTTCAGCGAACCATTTCTGTGTATAAATCTGTTGTGCATGAGCTTTGGTTCGCTGACTACATCCCTGTAGACATATAATCGTGTCCACTCTAACTGAGGCTGCCTCTGTTTTTCCTAACTTTGTTATCATGCACGTTAGTCATCGTTGCAACTCATTCACTAATAGTTCCCGTTTGATATGGATCAGCTGTCTGGCAGCGATGTCGGCAGCGACGACGAGCACCATGACATCAAGACTCGCCAGGTGCTGCAGAGGCTGCAGGTCGGCCAGTACGTCTCCTACTTCGCCATTGCCAAGGGTGTCTACAGGTGCCCCTTCTGCACTAGGAGGCTCGGCGGCACTGACTTCAACTGCCTCCTCACGCATGCCGAGAACATCGCCAACACCAACCCCAAGGTCGGCGCGTCGGTGAACCCCCACTCCTTCCGCGCCAAGCACTTGGCGCTCGGCATGCACCTCCGCAACATCCAGCGGGTGGAGATCTCCACCGGGCGCATGCCTCCGCTCAAGCCCAAGGCTCCCAAGGGGAGCAACAAGTGGAGGCAGAGGCAGAGGCAGATGGGGTAGGCGGAGTCCTGGACGTGTGCTGCTGCTGCCTCCTCCATTTTGTTGTTGGGATCCCTTTGTTGTTAGCTAGGGATCCCTCGTTGTTATGTTGTTAGTATGATGGTGCTGTGAAGAACCTCGAACCCTACTATGTTTGGCTGCTGAATGCAGCTTATTATCTAGGGAGAGATCCCTATTATCTATCCATATTCTACTATATGACCTTGTGAATTTATCGTACATTCCCTGTAGATCTGCTTCTAGATTTAACTACATACATATGAACCAGATGGAGTACTAGATTGGACTCCCTACTAGATTTGCTGCCATATTGGGCAAACAACGAGGGCCAAAAGGCACAAATAATAATTGAAGAAAGACAGAAATGCAAGCTTCTCTAGATTTGATACTAATTAGGTGAAAAAGGCAGAGAGAAGGAGGCAGAAAAGGTACTCTTAAAAGGGAAAATGCCAATTTGGACCGAGAGAGACAAAACCCAGCTCCTGCTCACGTGCAACCAAACGCTATCTCGTCCTGTCCCACGCGGTCCCTTTCTACCAGCCCCACGCGACGCGGGCCCACACGACGCGGCCCCACACGTCAGCACGGAACGGTCAACTTAACGGGAATCCTGCCGTCTGAGCTGCTTCTGCGGGTTTCAAACAAGCACTTGGGGAAAACTGAGGAAAAACTAAGGAGCTGGGGAAAACTGAGCACAACTAAGGAACCGAGGGCACGAAAATAGAAATCCCTTGTGAATAAATATCTTGAGGAATTGGAGGTTGCCACGGTTCAAACAATACATAACGTTAGTTCGATGATGCTGTGGAAAATATGGAACCCTAATTCTTGTGTGTGTATTTCATGATCTTTTGGGGGTATATATATAGAGGTACAAGGAGAGGTAGACTTGGAGTACAAGATGATCCAATCCTAGTCTAATCTCAACCGTACATATAGTCTAACGTCCCCACTCAGTCGTAGCGGGAGTGAAGCGGATGCTTGCGACTGGATTTGAAGTCTTGCGCTTCCATCCTTTTCTCCTCCTTGTCATCATCGGCGTCCCCTTCTGGTACCTCCTCTTCCCTCCCGCAGTCACAGCGGGAGTGTCGTGGATGAAAGTGACGACGCAGACGCTGTTGTTGACTGAAGTTCTTGAGTTGTTGTAGACGTTTTCTTGATGTCGATGTCGAGGTAGCCGAGCATAATGTAGGCGTGGTCGAGGTATGGTCGATATCGTAGTCGTCATATGTGGTGTAGCCATATTCGCCGAAGGCGCAAAAAAAATTTGCGCGTTTTTTTTGTCGTAGGGTTTTAGGTTTTACACGGCGGCGGCAGCGGTTCTGCGGCGGCAGCAGTTCTGCGGCGGCGGCGGGTTTTGTCGTAGCGCGGCGGCGGCAGCGGGTCTGCGGCAGTGGTGGGTTTTTGTGCGGCGGTGGCTAAAAGCGGCGGCGGTAGGTTGTAGTGTTTTGATTGTCGGTGACGGCAGAGTTGACGAAGATGTTGATGAAGACCATGCTGATGTAGACCTTGGCGATGTAGTTCGCGATGTAGAACTCAACGTAGATGTTGGCGTAGTCGTACGGCTCGGTGTAGTCTTGATATCCGGTGCAAAGTTGATGTCGGTGCAGTGTAGATGTTGGTGTAGATCCGCACGCGGTCGTGATAGGCGCGTAGCACGGTGTTGACGCAGACACACGTACAGCCAATGGAATCTGCATGGTGGATCATCGATTAGATCAGATCGGGAAGCCCGCCTGAGTGTTGTAGACGCGTGAACTGCTCCTGCGTGTCGTATGCGACGACGCCCGCGTCGGCACCTGCTCGCGTCTGCTTCCTGCATGGGTCTGCAGCCCTCGGAGGTCGACGAGCCTGTTACGGGAGCAATGGTGCTGGACGAAGCAACTCCTTTACCGCACAGATCTCACGTGCGCATTGCTGAAGGATTTTAGAGCCGATATCTGCACAGATCTTTTTCACCGGAAGAGGAACGTGGAGACACATGATTTTATTTTCTAGCTAATATTGGATCTAATCTATGGAACTAAGAATTTCGAATTGGACCTAAACTATTCTAAGAATCGATTCTAATCTATGATTTTGATCGGGTGCCGCGCCCCCGAGGAGAAGATCTCTCCGGGGGCGGCACAATGTGGAAGTGGTGAGAAACCTAGGATCGAAGCCGCGAGGCTAACCACTCTGATACCATGTGGAAAATAGGGAACCCTAATTCTTGTGTGTATTCCATGACCTTTTATGTGTATATATAGAGGTACAAGGAGAGATAGACTTGGAGTACAAGATGATCTAATCCTAGTCTAATCTCAACCGTACATATAGTCTAACAGATGCATGCGGCAAGGGAGAATAGGAAGTGGATTGCGCCGAGGGAAAACCTGGTCAAAATAAATGTAGACGGAGGTGTCGCTCGTTCAGGCACCCGTGGAGCAGTTGCTGCAGTCTGCCGTGATGGCAACGGTATGTACCTTGGAGCTTCAGCAGTTGTTTTTGAAGGGCTTACCGATCCATCCACTCTTAAGGCTATGGCATTTAATGAAGCGCTCGCTCTAGCATTTGATTTAAATATACCCAGAATTCATGTGGCCTCCGACTGTTTAGAGGTGATAAACAATCTGAAGAATGGAGCTCCCTGCAAATATGGTATGATTTTGAAGGAGATTGCACACAAGAAAACAACTTTGTTTCACGAGGTTGTTAATGCTCATGAACATCGGGTTTCGAATGTCGACGCACATAATCTAGCTAAGCCTTCGTCCTCTCTTCCAGAGGGCCGGCATATTTGGCTATTGAATTCTCCAGATATCACTTGTATTCCTTTGAACATTATGAATGAATAAAAGACCCGTGCTCACCATCAAAAAAATTAGGGCAAGCGTCCAGGAAATAAAATATAGGTTCCCCGATTCGAGGGATTGATGTTTCCTTTCCCTTGATCAAATCCCTTGATCACCTCACCCCTGAAATTCCTTATCTTTTTTTCTCTAATCACACACGGTCAGAAATAGTTTGAGATGGAGGCACGGGAGTACGGGATTAGGGAGAGATCAAGATCAACACTTAAAATCTCCAATGTAAACTCAACAAGACCGTGCTGGCCTACTCTAATTTTTCATGCTCAATAAAAATTATAAACCTGTGAATGTTTGTTCTTTCTTTTTACAACGATGGCAGGCTGCAGCTGCTTCGATTCAGTTTGTATTTTCTTGTGGAGGAGACAGACTAGCTGCGTCAAAAAATGGACCGAATACTGGTTTCTCATGATTACTTGAAGTTTGAAGGTTCTATGATACACAGTTTGAAACAAAGGTAAGAAAATTTATCAAAATTTTGATGCTACCGGAATATTATCGGTGTTAATTATTTCAAAACAAATATCTATGCATGTATGCAGTCGATATTTGTTCCATTGGGCCCGTCAATAGAGTTCTCCCTAGGCCTTCGAAATCCTAGAGACGACCTTGTCCCCACATACCGCCTTTCTATCTCCCGTGCACCATCTCTCTTTCCTTCTACTGTTGCCAAAATTTTCCGACGCTTCTCCTTGCTCTTCACTGTCGCCTTCGATGGCAACCTCTCTAGCGCAGCGTCTACCCCTTCCACCATTTTTTCCGCTCCGGAGGAGGTCACAGTGGGGGTTCCCACTATAAGTCTACACATTTCCTAAGTGACGATGCATGGCTGTGAAGCAGGTCACACCTGAAAGTTGGATTGCAGTGTGATGGACTCGCGCAGGATGGTGGAGTCGTCTGGTGCCGTGGCGGCATCGATGGCAGACCTGACATGGTCGATGCGATGATCTCTCTTGAAGATGGAGTCGAGGAAGACGGCGGTAGCAACTTCTATGGCGTAGGCATTGGCTTATGCTGGGAGTCTGCTTGACTGGATGTGCTTCCCATCTGCTATTGGGCGGCCTGGGAAGGCATTTGGTTTTTGGTTGATGTGTGTTGGTGAATTGTCACCCCCTTCATCCCTCTGTAGGTTTAGCGAGGTGGCTTCAAGTTTGATCTTTTGTATTGCTCTTGTAAGGTGTTGTGAATAATCTAATAAAAAGCCGTGTGCATCCCTTGGATGCAGAAGCTGGGGCGATATTCCCCCCATTTCAAAAAAAAAACCTGAAAGTTGGATGTTGGATCCTTCAACATTTAAACACCACAATACACATATATTAGGTCCACACACAAGTTTCGGATGGACCCCAATGCTTTGAAGCATTGTCTCGGGCATAACTCTAACACGCGGGGTCGGGTGGTCTATCCCTTTGACTATCTCTGAAAGGTGGTTGATCAATGGACCTTTAGATTTGTGTTAGGTTAGGTCGTAGAAACATGGAAAACTAGATTTGATCCTAAGTTCACACAACATTCTACCTGGTGCACCCAAAGTAGGGGTTTCCTGCTATAAGTCAAGAACCTTCTGATGTCTACGCACGCTTCTATTCCTGTAGACAGTGTTGGGCCTCCAAGAGCAGAGGTTTGTAGAACAACAGCAAGTTTCCCTTAAGTGAGTCACCAAGGTTTATCGAACTCAGGGAGGTAGAGGTCAAAGATATCCCTCTCAAGCAACCCTGCAATTAAGATACAAGAAGTCTCTTGTGTCCCCAACACACCTAATACACTTGTCAGATGTATAGGTGCACTAGTTCGGTGAAGAGATAGTGGAATACAAGTAATATGGATGATTGTAAGTAGTAATTGCAATATGAAATATAAATGGCAGCAAGCGAACATGTAACAGAACTTGTTGGAAACGGTGTTTCAATGCTTAGAAACAAGGCCTAGGGATCATACTTTCACTAGTGGACACTCTCAACAATGATCACATAAATAAATAACTTCTCTTCACTTGTGCTACTCTTAAACACCCTCTTGTTGGATAACAAACACCATTCATTGTGTTGGGCTACAAAAGCACACCTCAAGCCGGAGTAAACAAGCTCCACAACTTCCGGAGTTCATATTAAAGTAACCTCTAGAGTGCATAATAGACCGTTGCAATTTAGACCGAGTACTAACATAGCATACACACTGTCACCAATAGCTATGAAAGGGGGAATAGATCACATCAATACTATCATAGTAATAGTTTACTTCATAATCTACAAGAGATTACAATCATAACCTACGCCAAGTACTTCATGATGCACACACTGTCAACTTTACATCATGGAGGAGGAATAGACTACTTTAATAACATCATTAGAGTAGCACATGGATTAATAGTGATACAAAGCTCATGATCACATAAAGATCACACCATGGGAGAGAGAGATGAACCACATAGCTACCGGTAGAGCCCTCAGCCTCGGGGGAGAACTACTCCCTCCTCATCATGGGAGACAGCAACGACGATGAAGATGGCGGTGGTGTCGATGGAGATGACTTCCGGGGGCAATTCCCCGTCCCGGCGGCGTGCCGGAACAGAGACTTCTGACCCCCGAAACTAGGTTTCGCGATAGCGGCGGCGCCCCTGGAGTCTTTCTGGAATATGATTGATTGATTTCGGGTTTTCGCATCGCGAGGGATTATATAGGCGAAAGGGCAGCGTCGGTGGAGTCCCGAGGGGCCCACAACATAGGGTGGGGCGGCCCCCCTCCTGGACGCGCCGGCTGATGGGGAGGAGGCCCTGGGCCTCGTCTGGCCTGGCCCTTCTGGCTCCGTGAGTCTTACAGCGAAATAGTGTGATTTTTCTGGATTTTTCCGAGCACTTTGGTTTTTGGGCCTTTTCTGCAATAAACAGACATAATAAACAGAAACTGGCACTGTGGCATGTTGTTAATAGGTTAGTCCAATAAATGCCATAATATGATATAAAGTGCATATAAAACATGCGAGTATTGTCATAAAACTATCATGGAACATAAGAAATTATAGATACGTTTGAGACGTATCAAGCATCCCCAAGCTTAGTTCCTACTCGCCCTCGAGGAGGTAAACGATAACAAGGATAATTTCTGAAGTGACATGCTACTATCATAATCTTGATCAATACTATTGTAAAGCATATGAGATGAATGAAGTGATTCGAAGCAATGGTAAAGACAATGACTAAACAACTGAATCATATAGCAAAGACTTTTCATGAATAGTACTTTCAAGACAAGCATCAATAAGTCTTGCATAAGAGTTGTCAACACCCGGATTTTTAAGTCCGAATGCCTATTATGTCATACATCGCAATCCCAGGAATATTGTTGTTGCGAGGCATAATAGTTAAGTATCACAGTCATCATTCATTACAAACCATATTGTCTTACAATTGGAATCACATCATCCATATTACACGAATAGTTGATCTATTGATCAACGAACAAACACAAGTTCATAGCGGAAGCATAAGATACAAGGACTCTCTAGTCCACAGGCCAACGCTTGACGTCGGAAGACTCCTAGTTGTCGTAGGCGTCCTGCTGGTCATCTCCTTGTTCATCTTCATACTCTGGCCATTTGAATAGCCAGGGACAAAGCCGTGAGTACTTCAAGTACTCGCAAACAAATACTAGTGTAAGTGCTAGACATTTCTAGTAAGGTTTGCTAAGCTCTAGTTTATTTGCATAAAGCCAATTTTAGTTCACAAGTATTTGAGAAAAGCTTATTCATGGCTAACTAACTCAAGTCGGAACATTAGTGTCATTCCCACCATTCAAGTGGTGATTTCAATTCAATTCACCATTTCACCATTCATTTCACCATCATTTTCAAGAATTTGACAATGGAAACTGTATGGCCTTTCGAACCGTCCGTAACCGTGGACGCGGCTATTCGAATAGATTGACACTCTGCAGACGTTGCACACTTGTGCCACAACATTTGATTTCATCCGTCGGGATTACCCCGAATCATCGTAACACAGTACGCGGATCATCAACCATAACCTTTCACTTACAAATCCTAGTATGAGCACCTCTCCCCATGAGCTTGGCCTCCCAGTGAAGACCAACTGTCAACCTGGGAACTGCACAGGGCTTGGCCGTACAATTCACCTCAATTCACATCATTTCTCAACAACGGAGGCAGCCTCAAGCATAACCCCTATGATGTGTGTTCAGAGGGAACCCATACTAAGATGCATAAACTTCCAGTTAAGCCCTACCCATAATCAGGTATTGTGGGGGTACTCAAAATTGGAAAGGTATCGCATTCAAACCAATATCATTTTTATCAAAAATCACCATCTTCTCTTGGTCATATTCACCTTCCAAATTCATTCAATGGAATGCTTCATCATTCCAAGGTTTCAAAATTCAGTTCAAGTCACATTGTTCCCATCTAGAGTAGTCAAGTTTTAAATCATTAGCACTAGCTCTAATCATGAGGGGTGCTATCTTGCTTTGCTAGTTTGATACTTATTTTACTACTCTAGTAACCATCTTTAACCTAGACCAAAGTTAACTATAAAAGTAACTCTTTGAATAAACAAGTAAAAACTTGTAAGGTAGAAACTTGGGATAGGCTTATGGTAAGAAAAGGTAAGACTAATGGTGCCTTGCCCCAAAGGGCTTTGCACTTTGCAAGAATATTAGCTTGCCTTGGTAGTTCTCAAAGTTCTCCTCCTCTTCTTCTTGGTAGCAACCTTCTTCCTCCGGGTATTCTCCGGTGCTAGCATCTAAATTTGAATACGAGTATAATTACTCAACTAATTCAATGGCTATTCCATACATCACAAATATTCACACAAACTATTCTAGGCACACAATTAATCTAATTAGGGTGCATTGGTGGTGTTGCTTGAGGAGAAATAATTTCCTCTTATTTCATATGTAAATGATAGTTTCCATAGGGTTCTTGAGGAATAATTTCCTCTCATTGAAATCTTCTTAAGGTTTAATTTCTCAAACAATCATGCATGAATTTATATTGACCTAAGTCAAACATTCATTATCATCATTTGAGAAAATGATTTAAATGAGTTAGACCACCTCATACCATTTAATAATTCTACAAATGATTTAAATCTCCAAGTATTTCATATAAGAGTGTTTGACCAGGGGTTCAAACATCACATGAATTCATTTGGGACAAGATTTAAATGAAGTAGAATACTTCATATACTTTACATAATAGTTTTGGAAAATATCACTTAATTAAACTAGCCATATTGTCCATTAATTAAACTAGGGCATGATCATGCAAAGTGACCACACCATTTTCTTGCATAAACAATTAGTGTAAGTCATGTGAGCTATTGGAGTTGGAATTAACTTAATATCTATTTTGGTTGATTTTTAATAATTATTTGAATATGAAAAAGTCCCTGCCTTCATCTTTTTATCAGATTAATTCTACAACAGATATTGAGGTGGGACCAGTGGCATGTTGTAGATCTTTTTACTAGCTTTCTAACAATATCAAATTTGTTAAATTTGGCCATGCCAAACAGATTCTATGGATTTTCAAAGTGGGGTTCAGTATTGAATTTGATTTGAAATAATTAAACGGATTTTGAATTAATCGGGCCGGCGGGAAAATTCTAACGGGCCAGATTCAAACGGATGGCCTGCCCAGCACACCACGGTCCACAGATGCGTGGGCTTGCTGACAACATGGGGGCCACTCGTCAGCGAGTCATAAAACCCGAAACGGTATGATTTAACATGGGGCGTATGATTAGATGAGCATCGGACGGCTCATGTGCATCATCGTCTCCGACGAGATGCCGTGGCTTCTCCGGCGAGCCTAGGGGGTCGGAGAGCTAACCAGGGGTCCGGTGAGCGGCGGCGGTGGTCGAGGCGAGGTTGTCGACGATGAGGAAGCAGCCTGTAGAAGTGGCGTCGCTCGAGGAAGCTCCAGTCGACGGCGATTGCTCCAGGGCTTCCGCGGCTCCGATCGATCGATTGGCCTTGCTCCGGCGACGATTGGGCTAGGTAACGGTGCGAGGAGAAGCGGTGAAGGGTGGGGAGTGAGATGGTGTGCTCAATGGCGTCCATGGAACGCTCTATTTATAGATGGGCGAGGGTGCTGTGGGGCAGGGTTGAGGTCGACCATGGCGCGGTGATTCTGGTGAGCGGTTGGGCTAGGCGAGGGTGCGGCAGTGCTCTACACGTCCAGGCGAAGCTAATGGTGGTGACGGCATGGTCGGGCGGCATCTGTGGCGCACGCATTGCTTCCATGTCTGGCGGCGGCGCCTACGGGATTTCCTTCGTCGTCTCCGGCGGCGGCGGTCCAGGGTCGGGTTCCGAGCGTGTCTGGCGGGTCTGAGGTGGCGCTGCGATGCTCGACGAGTGGCTAGTGGGGCCAGAGCGAGAGTGATGTGGTGGAGTGGCGCGTGGCCAGTGATGCCCACGGCATGCACACTCGCGACGCGAGCGGCATCCTGGAGCGATCTTGGCGCGCGATCTCCGGCGAGTGGTCGCTGCTTCCTCAACCATGGCTGGTGTAGGCATTGCTAGGGTGGTGCGGTGGCGCGTTTTGGCACGGTGGCCAGGGCAGGAGAAGAAGGGGAGAGGAGGTGGCTTGTCGGGGTGGCGCCATGGCCGGCATGGCCATGCCCTAGCTTGCCACCCTCTCTCCTTAGGGTTACTATGGGTCATTAAGTGTGAGAGGGGACAAGGGGACCAGAGAGGGTAGTTTACGGTAGATTAGAGTTGGGTAGATCACTATTTGAAATAGTGCCAAATAGTTCCATATCTGAATTTTGTAAATTTTGTCCAAATTTGAGTGGGTTCAAATGGTTGCAAGAATTGAAATGTGTGTGTTTAGTTAAGTTGTAAATGACCAGAGAAGATGAGAGGTGGTGGTGGAATTGTCCAACTCAAAGATTTGCAAAAATCACTAAGTGTGAGAAGGTTCCACTTAATAAAAAGTTCCAACTTTGGATGAGCATAGTATTTGATCTAAAAGGAATTTGGCATGGTGATCTTTACAAAAGTTGTTCACCTTGATGTGCTCTTGGATGAGGTGCGAAGATTTGGCAAAGTTTAGTTTGAAAATTTTGAATTGCAAGGGCTCAAAGTAGTGATCAGACTAAAAATGGCAGATTTGACCATTATCATATGTGATCCAAATTTGAGTTTGTAATTCATTTGATTTGTGTTTCTTTGATTCCAAAAGTTGTAATAAGTGTTTAGTAACATTATTCAACTAAGGGTGAAGACCAAAATGGTCTAGGGTCAAAATTTATAAAAATGGCATAAGCCATATGTGAGGGTTTTAGGGTTTTTCTTTTATTTGATTTCTTTCTCTTTTTGATTTATTTGGTTGGTGATCCTCACATGATCACATTAGGGTTTTAGGGTATAGCACATACACATAATAAAAATCATCATGGCATCTCACTCAAATGCACAAGTCCTATGCATGGCACTATATGCAATTTAAAAGTTATTGTTGGTTTGAAATTTTGCTCTCTGGAATTCTTCTAACTTTCTTTTTATTGAAATTTGAGATGTTACAAACCCTTCCCCCTTACAAAAGATCTCGTCCCGAGATCTAAAAGAAAGTTAGGTACTAAAGAGATCTGGGTACTCCTTCTTCATGAAGTCTTTGCGTTCCCAAGTGGCATCATCTTCAGTATGATTGCTCCACTGTATCTTCAGAAACTTGATGCTTCGGGTGCGGGTGGTTCGGTAAGCTTCCTCCAGGATGCGAATCGGCACTTCGCGGTACGTCAGGTCCTGGTTTATATCCACCGATCGGTGATCGATGTTCTTGAGCACTTCGGTCTTCTCAGGGACTTCAAGGCACTTCCGGAGGAGTGAGATGTGAAACACGTCGTGTGCAGCCGACATCTCTTCTGGTAGCTCCAGTTGATACAATACTTCACCTCGGCGACTCAGAACTTTGAAAGGTCCGACATATCGGGGTGCGAGCTTTCCTTTCAGCTGAAATCTCTGCATTCCTTTCAAGGGGGATACCTTGAGATAGACGAAGTCTCCAATCTCGAAGGTCATCTCCCGACATCTCTTGTCGGCGTAGCTCTTCTGTCTTGTTTGCGCTGTCTTGAGGTACTCTCGGATCTTGTGTACCTTCTCTTCGGCTTCACGAAGAACATCCGGTCCAAAAACTTGGCTTTCTCCGACTTCTGACCAGTTCAGGGGGTACTGCACTTCCTTCCGTACAAGGCTTCAAAGGGGGCCATCTGCAGGCTAGCTTGATAGCTGTTGTTGTAAGAGAATTCTGCGTAAGGCAAGCAGTCTTCCCACTTGGATCCATATTCCAGTACACATGCTCTCAGCATGTCCTCCAGTATCTGGTTGACTCTCTCGGTCTGTCCGTCGGTCTGAGGGTGATAAGCGGTGCTGAAATTCAGACGGGTTCCCAGTCCTTCGTGCACCTTCTGCCAGAATCTTGAGGTGAACTGTGATCCTCTATCTGACACTATCGACTTCGGGGTTCCGTGCAGGGCGACTATTCTGGAGATGTATAGTTCAGCTAACTTTGGGCCTTGGTATGTGGTCTTGACGGCGATGAAATGGGCTACCTTGGTCAGTCTATCGACAACTACCCATATTGAATCATTGCCTTTGCTTGATTTGGGCAGACCTGTGATAAAGTCCATTCCTACAGAGTCGCACTTCCATTCTGGAATCTGTAGGGGTTGCAACAGTCCTGCGGGTCGTTGATGCTCCGCTTTGACTCTCTGACAGATGTCACACTTGGCGATGTAGCTGCCGATTTCTCTCTTCATTCCATGCCACCAGAATTGCTCCTTCAGGTCTTGATACATCTTGGTACCTCCGGGGTGGATTGAGTAAAGGGTGTCATGGGCTTCTTGCAGGATGACTTGCTTCAAGTCTGAGTTCGATGGTACGAAGAGGCGTTCTTTGTACCAAAGAACACCAGCTTCATCTATGGTGAATCCGGGGGCTTTTCCTACGGCTATCTGTTTCTTGATTCCGTCGATGCTAGCGTTGTCCTTCTGGGCTTCCTTGATCTGGCTAACCAAGGTGGGTTGCAGTTCTATGCTGGCTAGGAATCCTTCACTAACAAGTTCAAGTCTGAACTGTTCAAACTCTTGGTATAGGCTGGGCTGCTCGATTGCGATCATGGAGTTCAACTTACACGGCAGTCGACTCAAAGCATCCGCTACCACATTGGCCTTGCCGGGGCGGTAGTGAATCTCCATGTCGTAATCCTTGATCAATTCTATCCATCGGCGTTGCCTCATGTTCAGCTCCTTCTGGGTGAAGATATATTTCAGGCTCTTGTGGTCGGAGTAGATCTCGCATCGATTACCCATGAGGTAATGACGCCAAACTTTCAAGGCTAGGACCACGGCTGCAAGCTTGAGGTCATGGGTTGGGTAGTTCTGCTCATGTTGCTTCAACTGTCTTGAAAGGTAGGATACAACTTTGCCTTCTTGCATAAGTACACATCCAAGACCAACCTTGGAGGCGTCGCAATATACGTCAAAGGGCTTGGTGATGTCTGGCATGATCAGGATTGGGGCTGAGGTCAGTCTACTCTTGAGTTGTTGAAAACTCTCTTCACATTTGTCTGTCCATTCGAACTTCTTGTCCTTCTTCAACAATTGGGTCATTGGTCGAGCGATGCTCGAAAAGCCTTCTACAAATCTGCGGTAATATCCGGCTAATCCAAGAAAAGCGCGGACCTCGGTTTGGGTGGTTGGGGCTTGCCATTCCATAACAGTTTTGATCTTGGCGGGATCTACGACAATTCCTCCTGCAGACAAGATGTGTCCCAGGAATCCTACTTCCTCCAACCAAAACTCACACTTGCTGAATTTGGCATACAACTGGTGGTGCCTGAGGGTTTCTAGGACAGTCTCCAAATGATGTTCATGTTCCTCTTCGGACTTGGAGTATACCAGAATGTCATCGATGAAGACAACGACAAACTTGTCCAAAAAGTTCATGAAGATATTATTCATGAGATTCATGAAATAAGCGGGGGCATTGGTTAATCCAAACGACATGACGTTGTACTCATACAACCCATATCTAGTGGTGAAGGCAGTCTTTGGAATGTCGGTGGCTCGAATCTTCAGCTGATGATAACCAGTTCTAAGATCTATCTTGGAGAAAACTTTGGCTCCGGTTAGTTGATCAAAAAAGTCTTCTATCTTGGGTAGGGGGTATTTGTTTTTGATGGTGACATCGTTAAGCTTACGATAGTCCGTACATAAACGATTGGCACCATCCTTCTTGTCCACAAACAAAACTGGGGATCTCCAGGGAGATGCACTAGGTCTATTCAGACCTTTGGCCAACATATCATCTATTTGTTTCTTCAGCTCCACGAGCTCTGTTAGGTTCACGCTGTAGGCTCTCTGGGCTATAGGTCCAGTCCCGGGGATTAACTCGATGATGAACTCGATATCCCGATCCGGGGGCATACCGGGTAGATCATCCGGAAATACATCAGGGTAGCGACAAACGACCCTGATTTGATCCAGAGTTGGCTTGGATACACTTTGGTTGCAGGTGAACTTTCTGGGTAGTCTTTCAGAGACATGTTCTACTAGGATACCGGTGCTGCTAGTCATGGTTATGGCTTTCTTTGCACAGTCAATCAAACCATGGTGTTTTGACATCCAGTCCATTCTTAGTACGACTTCCAAACCTTTGGTTCCCAGAATGATTAGATTGGCATAGAAATCTACATCATGGATTTTGATGGGTACATTTTTGCAAAATTTTCTGGCTTTGGTGGTTGATCCGGGGATTTGAACTATCATAACATGCTTCAAACTGATAGGTTGAATTTTACATGTTGATGCAAAGTCTTCAGTGACAAAAGAATGAGATGCTCCAGAATCAAACAACACTCTGGCAGGGATGTGGTTGACAGAAAACATACCCAGTACAACATCTGGTGCTTCCTGGGCTTCTTCGGCGTTCATGTGGTAGAGACGGCCGTTGCGGTTATTGGGGTTGTTGGGGGCGAACCTCTTGCCGGTGGAGACATGGCGTTGCTGCTGAGCAGGTGCAGCGGTGTTGCCTGCGAGCTTGGCGAGCCTCTTGGGACACTCGTTGGAGTAGTGCCCCACTACACCACACTCATAACAAGTGATGGTGGCCTTGTCCTTGGTCGCAATGGGGATGGCGTTGCTTCCGGTTCTGGGGGCGGTGTTGGTGTTGTTGTTGTTGTTGGGGGCTTTGGGCGGAGCGCGGTTGTAGTAGTTGTTGTTGTTGTAGTTGTTGTTGTGGTAGCCTCCTGGCTTGGAGTTTCCTCCACTCCGGTTCTGATAACCGGGGCGCGAGTTCTGCATCGGGGGCTTGTTGTTGGTGTTTCTTGGAGTGAAACCTCTGCTTGAGCTGGGGCGATACTTCTGGGAATTGCTAGACCCACTTTGGTGCATCATGCGGCGCTTGCGGTTCTCATTGGCTTGGTTCAGCTTGCCCTCCATCTGGATGGCGGAGTCAACAAGGGCTTCAAGGTCGGCGAAGGGGATGTTGACAAGGACAGTCTGCATCTCATCATGCAGTCCGTTCAGGAATCTCTCCTGCCTCTTCTCAGTGGTGTCGGTCTCATCGGGGGCGTACCTTGATAGTGTAAGGAACCTGTCGCGGTATTCTACCACCGTCAAGCGACCTTGCTTTAGTTCACGGAACTCATCCCTCATCTTCTTGATAAGACCCGGGGGTACATGGTACTTGCTGAACTTGAGCTTGAACTCCTCCCAAGTCATGAACTGACCTCCGTTCATGGCACAGGTGCTTGTCCACCAAGCGCGGGCTGGTCCGGCGAGATAATGGGTTGCAAACAAAACCTTCTCATTGGCTTCCACTCCGGCTACTTCCATGTTGTTCTCCATAGTCTGGAGCCAGTCATCTGCGTCGAGTGGTTCTTCTGTCTTGCTAAACACCGCAGGGTTGGTGTTCTAAAAGTTCTTGAGCTTGGACCCTGGGTGGTCATGATTCCCATAGCCTTGGTTGGCAAGGTTCTGCAAAGCTGCGATGTTGGCTTGGCATTCAGCTCTTTCTGTCTCCCTGTCGGCAAGCAGGGTTTGCAGCAGTTGCATCATCACATCGTTGTTAGTGCGATTGGGAGGGGCCATCTGAAGATAGAGAAGATCATGAGATAAGAGGGAAATTGCTATGGTTTATTTTGAGTAAGTTTGAAAACATTTGAAACTTGTAGTCTTTTCATGACAAACATAACATTCATTCATTCATTCAACAAACATTACAAACTAACACACTCATACTCCAATGGTTTTAAGAACCATTCTCACGCTACGATACAAAGGACGGGATACAACTCACCCCTACATAAGTGAAACTAGTGCAACTACTCCTCATCCTCGACGTCGATCGAGACGTAGTCGTCAGGTCCTGCCTCCAGGAACTCGTAGTCCTCCTCCTCGGTGAACTCGTCCTCCTCAAAGTCGTCTTCGTCGCTCAGGAAGGCTCCTCCTCCCTGAAGGTCGATACCTCCGTCGTCGTCCTCCATCTCTCTAAGCTGATCCTCCTGGGCCTTGACAGTGGCCTCAAGTGCTGCGATCTTGGCGCGAAGGCACACAATCGTAGCGTCCTTCTTGGCACGATGCTGGCGAAGGGCCTTGCGGTCGTTGTTGAGGAGCTTGATCGCCTCACCCTGCTCGATGATGTGAGCATGGGTCTGGTTCGCGTAAGCGCGAGTGGCGTCGAGGTCCTTCTGAGTCTGGTAGAGCATGAAGTCCAGGTGCTCAGCATGGTGCCTCAGCTGCGGGTGCGGCTGCAGCTCCATAGGCACTCCCATGGCATCACGCCTCACGAGATGCGTGAATGTGAGAGGCGAGGATGCGCACCACGTTCTGTCCACAAAGGCGCGCAAGTGCCTCCTGAAGGCCACGTGCGAGTCCGTCGAGCCAGTTGCTCTCGCGGAAGGAGAAGAGGATCCTCTCCGAGGTGGGAGGCTCCATCTTGCCCCTCAATTCGGCAGTGATGATCCACTGCAACTCTCCTCCAGGAGTGTCTTCCACCTGAATTCCGTGGAACCCAGGATGCGGGCGCTCAAGGAAGTCCGAAAGGGCGTTGAGGTCGTGCTCGAAGATCAGACTCCCCCCATTCCCAAGTTGGTAAAACTTGGTCTTGATGGGTTCATTCGGCTCCATCTGAAAGCGAAATGGATGAGTAAGTTAGAGAGTGAACAAGTGTGGCAAAATTTTAAGTAGATTCAAATAAGATAGAGCATGATTCATCAAATTTTTGAAAAAGTCTCAAGGACAAGAGTGTAAGTAAATTTTCACAAATATTCTCTTCATTTGATTTCGAAGTTAAGTTTTTCAGAATGCCCATTCTAACTAAGGTCTTCTAAGGTCAAACAATGGCTCTAATACCAACTTGTCAACACCCGGATTTTAAAGTCCGAATGCCTATTATGTCATACATCGCAATCCCAGGAATATTGTTGTTGCAAGGCATAATAGTTAAGTATCACAGTCATCATTCATTACAAACCATATTGTCTTACAATTGGAATCACATCATCCATATTACACGAATAGTTGATCTATTGATCAACGAACAAACACAAGCTCATAGAGGAAGCGTAAGATACAAGGACTCTCTAGTCCACAGGCCAACGCTTGACGTCGGAAGACTCCTAGTTGTCATAGGCGTCCTGCTGGTCATCTCCTTGTTCATCTTCATACTCTGGCCATTTGAATAGCCAGGGACAAAGCCGTGAGTACTTCAAGTACTCGCAAACTAATACTAGTGTAAGTGCTAGAAATTTCTAGTAAGGTTTGCTAAGCTCTAGTTTATTTGCATAAAGCCAATTTTAGTTCACAAGTATTTGAGAAAAGCTTATTCATGGCTAACTAACTCAAGTGGGAACATTAGTGTCATTCCCACCATTCAAGTGGTGATTTCAATTCAATTCACCATTTCACCATTCATTTCACCATCATTTTCAAGAATTTGACAATGGAAACTGTATGGCCTTTCGAACCATCCGTAACCGTGGACGCGGCTATTCGAATAGATTGACACTCTGCAGAGGTTGCACACTTGTGCCACAACATTTGATTTCATCTGTCGGGATTACCCCGAATCATCGTAACACAGTACGCGGATCATCAACAATAACCTTTCACTTACAAATCCTAGTATGAGCACCTCTCCCCATGAGCTTGGCCTCCCAGTGAAGACCAACTGTCAACCTGGGAACTGCACAGGGCTTGGCCGTACAATTCACCTCAATTCACATCATTTCTCAACAACGGAGGTAGCCTCAAGCATAACCCCTATGATGTGTGTTCAGAGGGAACCCATACTAAGATGCATAAACTTCCAGTTAAGCCCTACCCATAATCAGGTATTGTGGGGGTACTCAAAATTGGAAAGGTATCACATTCAAACCAATATTATTTTTATCAAAAATCACCATCTTCTCTTGGTCATATTCACCTTCCAAATTCATTCAATGGAATGCTTCATCATTCCAAGGTATTAAAATTCAGTTCAAGTCACATTGTTCCCATCTAGAGTAGTCAAGTTTTAAATCATTAGCACTAGCTCTAATCATGAGGGGTGCTATCTTGCTTTGCTAGTTTGATACTTATTTTACTACTCTAGTAACCATCTTTAACCTAGACCAAAGTTAACTATAAAAGTAACTCTTTGAACAAACAAGTAAAAACTTGTAAGGTAGAAACTTTGGATAGGCTTATGGTAAGAAAAGGTAAGACTAATGGTGCCTTGCCCCAAAGGGCTTTGCACTTTGCAAGAATATTAGCTTGCCTTGGTAGTTCTCAAAGTTCTCCTCCTTTTCTTCTTGGTAGCAATCTTCTTCCTCCGGGTATTCTCCGGTGCTAGCGTCTAAATTTGAATAGGAGTATAATTACTCAACTAATTCAATGGCTATTCCATACATCACAGATATTCACACAAACTATTCTAGGCACACAATTAATCTAATTAGGGTGCATTGGTGGTGTTGCTTGAGGAGAAATAATTTCCTCTTATTTCATATGTAAATTGTAGTTTCCATAGGGTTCTTGAGGAATAATTTCCTCTCATTGAAATCTTCTTAAGGTTTAATTTCTCAAACAATCATGCATGAATTTATATTGACCTAAGTCAAACATTCATTATCATCATTTGAGAAAATGATTTAAATGAGGTAGACCACCTCATACCATTTAATAATTCTACAAATGATTTAAATCTCCAAGTATTTCATATAAGAGTGTTTGACCAGGGGTTCAAACATCACATGAATTCATTTGGGACAAGATTTAAATGAAGTAGAATACTTCATATACTTTACATAATAGTTTTGGAAAATATCACTTAATTAAACTAGCCATATTGTCCATTAATTAAACTAGGGCATGATCATGCAAAGTGACCACACCATTTTCTTGCAGAAACAATTAGTGTAAGTCAAATGTGAGCTATTGGAGTTGGAATTAACTTAATATCTATTTTGGTTGATATTTAATAATTATTTGAATATGAAAAAGTCCCTGTCTTCATCTTTTTATCAGATTAATGCTACAACAGATCTTGAGGTGGGACCAGTGGCATATTGTAGATCTTTTTACTAGCTTTCCAACAATATCAAATTTGTTAAATTTGGCCAAGCCAAAAAGATTCTATGGATTTTCAAAGTGGGGTTTAGTATTGAATTTGATTTGAAATAATTAAACGGATTTTGAATTATTCGGGCCGGCGGGAAAATTTCTAACGGGCCAGATTCAAACGGACAGCCTGCCTAGCTCACCACGGTCCACAGACGCGTGGGCTTGCTGACAACATGGGGGCCACTCGTCAGCGAGTCATAAAACCCGAAACGGTATGATTTAACGTGGGGCGTAGGATTAGATGAGCATCGGACGTGTCACGTGCATCGTCGTCTCCGACGAGATGCCGTGGCTTCTCCGGCGAGCCTAGGGGGTCAGCGAGCTAACCAGGGGTCCGGCGAGCGGCGGCGGTGGTCGAGGCGAGGTTGTCGACGATGAGGAAGCAACCTATAGCAGTGGCGTCGCTCGAGGAAGCTCCAGTCGACGGTGATTGCTCCAGGGCTTCCGCGGCTCCGATCGATCGATTGGCCTTGCTCCGGCGACGATTGGGGTAGCTAACAGTGCGAGGAGAAGCGGTGAAGGGTGGGGAGTGAGATGGTGTGCTCAATGGCGTCCAGGGAACGCTCTATTTATAGATGGGCGAGGGTGCTGTGGGGCAGGGTTGAGGTCGACCATGGCGCGGAGATTTCGGCGAGCGGTTGGGCTAGGCGAGGGTGCGGCAGTGCTGTACACATCCAGGCGAAGCTAATGGCGGTGACGGCACGGTCGGGCAGCGTCTGTGGCGCACGCATTGCTTCCATGTCTGGCGGCGGCGTCTACGGGATTTCCTTCGTCGTCTCCGGTGGCGGCGGTCCAGGGTCGGGTTCCGAGTGTGTCTGGCGGGTCTAAGGTGGCGCTGCGATGCTCGACGAGTTGCTAGCGGGGCCAGAGCGAGAGCGATGTGGTGGAGTGGCGCGTGGCCAGTGATGCCCACAGCATGCACACTCGCGACGCGAGCGGCATCCTGGAGTGATCTTGGCGCGCGATCTCTGGCGAGTGGTCGCTGCTTCCTCGACCATGGCTGGTGTAGGCGTTGCTAGGGTGGTGCGGTGGCGCGTTTTGGCACGGTGGCCAGGGCATGAGAAGAAGGGGAGAGGAGGTGGCTTGTCGGGGTGGCGCCATGGCCGGCATGGCCATGCCCTAGCTTGCCACCCTCTCTCCTTAGGGTTACTATGGGTCATTAAGTGTGAGAGGGGACAAGGGGACCAGAGAGGGTAGTTTAGGGTAGATTAGAGTTGGGTAGATCACTATTTGAAATAGTGCCAAATAGTTCCATATTTGAATTTTGTAAATTTTGTCCAAATTTGAGTGGGTTCAAATGGTTGCAAGAATTGAAATGTGTGTGTTTAGTTAAGTTGTAAATGACCAGAGAAGATGAGAGGTGGTGGTGGAATTGTCCAATTCAAAGATTTGCAAAGATCACTAAGTGTGAGAAGGTTCCACTTAATAAAAAATTCCAACTTTGGATGAGCATAGCATTTGATCTAAAAGGAATTTGGCATGGTGATCTTTACAAAAGTTGTTCACCTTGATGTGCTCTTGGATGAGGTGCAAAGAGTTGGCAAAGTTTAGTTTGAAAATTTTGAATTGCAAGGGCTCAAAGTAGTGATCAGACTAAAAATGGCAGATTTGACCATTATCATATGTGATCCAAATTTGAGTTTGAAATTCATTTGATTTGTGTTTCTTTGATTCCAAAAGTTGTAGTAAGTGTTTAGTAACTTTATTCAACTAAGGGTGAAGACCAAAATGGTCTAGGGTCAAAATTTATAAAAATGGCATAAGCCATATGTGAGGGTTTTAGGGTTTTTCTTTTATTTGATTTCTTTCTCTTTTTGATTTATTTGGTTGGTGATCTTCACATGATCACATTAGGGTTTTAGGGTATAGCACATACACATAATAACAATCATCATGGCATCTCACTCAAATGCACAAGTCCTATGCATGGCACTATATGAAATTTAAAAGTTTTTGTTGGTTTGAAATTTTGCTCTCTGGAATTCTTCTAAATTTCTTTGTATTGAAATTTGAGATGTTACAAGAGTTAACTCATAAATCAATAGATTCTCAATAGAAGGTTTTGAAGCAATACAAAGGAAGATATAAGTTTCAGCAGTTGCTTTAAACTTCAACATGTATATCTCATGGATAATTGTCAACACAAAGTAATATGATGAGTGCAAATAAGCAAGTATGTAGAAATCAATGCACACAGTTGACACAAGTGTTTGCTTCTAACATAGAAAGAAGTAGGTAAACTGACTCAACATAAAGTAAAAAAAGGCCCTTCGCAGAGGGAAGCAGGGATTACTTATGTGCTAGAGCTTTTTATTTTGAAAACATGGAAACAATTTTGTCAACGGTAGTAATAATTCATATGTGTTATGCATAAAACATCCTATAAGTTGCAAGCCTCATGCATCGAATACCAATAGTGCTCGCACCTTGTCCTAATTAGCTCGGATTTCCATGGATTATCATTGCATTACATATGTTTCAACCAAGTGTCACAAAGGGGTACCTCTATGCCGCCTGTACAAAGGTCCAAGGAGATAGATCGCATTTGATTTCTCGTTTTTGATAGATCTCAACTTGACGACATCCATACCGGGACAACATAGAAAACAGATAATGGACTCCTCTTTAATGCTTAAGCATTCCACAACAGATAATATTCTCATAAGAGATTGAGGATTGATGTCCAAACTGAAACTTCCACCATGATACATGGCTTTGGTTAGCGGCCCAATGTTCTTCTCTAACAATATGCATACTCAAACCATTTAATCATGAAAAATCACCCTTACTTCAGACAAGATGAACATTCATAGCAACTCACATGATATTCAACAAAAGTGTAACAGTTGATGGCGTCCCCAGAAACATGGTTACCGCTCAACAGGCAACTTATAAGAAATAAGATACATAAGCGACATATTCTTTACCACAATAGTTTTTAAGCTACTTTCCCATGAGCTATATATTGCAAAGACAAGGAATGAAATTTTTAAAGGTAGCACGCAAGAAATTTACTTTGGAATGGCACAGAAATTCCACATAGTAGGTAGTTATGGTGGACACAAATGGCATAAGTTTTGGCTCAAGGTTTTGGATGCACGAGAAGTATTCCCTCTCAGTACAAGGCTTTGGCTAGCAAGGTTGTTTGAAGCAAACACAAGTATGAACCGGTACAGCAAAACTTACATAATAAGAACATATTGCAAGCATTATAAGACTCTACACTGTCTTCCTTGTTGTTCAAACACTTTTACCAGAAAATATCTAGACTTTAGAGAGACCAATCATGCAAACCAAATTTCAACAAGCTCTACAGTAATTCTCTACTAATAGGTTCAAACTACATGATGCAAGAGCTTAAACATGATCTATTTGAGAGCTCAAAACAATTGCCAAGTATCAAATTATTCAAGACCATATACCAATTACCACATGAAGCATTTTCTGTTTCCAACCAAATAGCAATAAATGCAGCGGCTTTCAACCTTCGCCATGAACATTAAAGTAAAGCTAAGAACACTAGTGTTCATATGAAAAAGCGGAGCGTGTCTCTCTCCCACACATGGATTGCTAGGATCCGAATTTATTCATAGAATGAAAATAACAAAACAAAAATAAAACACACAGACGCTCCAAGTAAAGCACATAAGATGTGACGGAATAAAAATATAGTTTCACTAGAGGTGACCTGATAAGTTGTTGATGAAGAATGGGATGCCTTGGGCATACCCATGCTTAGATGCTTGAGTCTTCTTGAAATATGCAGGGATGAACCACGGGGGCATCCCCAAGCTTAGACTTTTCACTCTTCTTGATCATATCATATCATCCTCCTCTCTTGATCCTTGAAAACTTCCTCCACACCAAACTCAAAACAATCTCGTTAGAGGGTTAGTGCATAATCAAAAATTCACATGTTCAGAGGTGACACAATCATTTCTAACACTTCTGGACATTACCCAAAGCTACTGAAAGTTAATGGAGCAAAGAAATCCATTCAACACAGTAAAAGAGGCAATGTAAAATAAAAGACAGAATCTGTCAAAACAGAACAGTCCGTAAAGACGAATTTTTTCGAGGCACTTAGCATGCTCAGATGAAGAAGCTCAAATTGAATGAAAGTTGCATATATATCTGAGGATTACTCATGATTTCTCACAGATTTTTCTGAGTTTCCTACAGAGAGATCTACTCAAATTCGTGACAGCTAGAAATCTGTTTCTGCGCAGCAATCCAAATCTAGTGTCAACCTTACTATTAAAGACTTTACTTGGCACAACAATGCAATAAAATAAAGATAAGGAGAGGTTGCTACAGTAGTAAGAACTTCCAAGACACAACAAAACAGTAGCAAAATAAAAACATAGGTTATCTTTCAAGAAGTGCTTTCTTTATAGCCATTAAGATGGGCTCAGTAATTTTAATGATGCTCACATAAGGATGAGAGTTGAAGAAAAGAGAGCATCAAAAAACAAGTATGAAACAAATTTAAGCCTAACCCACTTCCTACGAAAAGGAATCTTGTAAATAAACAAGTTATGTAAGCTTAAGGCAACAAGCATAGAAAGGCAACACAAGCGCAACTTCAAGATTCTCAACATAAAGAGGGGAAACTTAATATTATTAAGATGCATATAACCATGTTTCCCTCTCTCATAATAACTTTCAGTAGCATCATGAACAAACTCAACAATATAACTATCACATGAAACATTCTTATCATGAGCTACATGCATAAAATTATTATTACTCTCCACATAAGCATAATCATTACTATTAATTGTAGTGGGAGAAAATTCAATAAAATAGCTATCATTATTATTCTCATCACCATAATCATCATATATAGGAGGCATATTGTAATCGTAATTAATTTTCTCCTCAATAGTAGGTGGACTGAAAATATCATAGTCATCATTGTAATCATCATATATAGGAGGTAAAGTATCACCAAAGTAAATTTTCTCCTCCATGCTTGGGGGACTAAAAATATCATGCTCATCAAAACCAGCTTCCCCAAGCTTAGAACTTTCTATATCATTATGGAAAGAAACATGAATAGTGCTAATACTATGGCAATTATTAATATCATTATTTTTAGAATTAGTGTCCCAGAGATCTTCAATATCAAAGGTAGTATGCTCTTCCAAATCATGATCACTAATATAGGTAAAGGGCATAGGAAGATCATTGTACTCAGATTCATTATCATAATCATTAGGAGCAACATACTTACGGTTACCTGATACATCTCAAACGTATCTATAATTTCTTATGTTCCATGCTACTTTTATGATGATACTCACATGTTTTATACACACTTTACGTCATTATTATGCATTTTTCGGCACTAACCTATTGACAAGATGCCGAAGAGCCAGTTGCTATTTTCTGCTGTTTTTGGTTTCAGAAATCCTACAAAGGAAATATTCTCGGAATTGGACGAAATCAACGCCCAGGGTCTTATTTTTCCACGAAGCTTCCAGAAGACCGAAGGGATTACGAAGTGGGGCGACAAGGCGCCGCCACCATAAGGCCGCGCGGCCTAGGTGGGGCCCGCACCGCCCTATGGGGTGGGCCCCTCGCGCCGCCTCCAACCCTGCCCTTCAGCCTACTTAAAGCCTTCGTCGCGAAAACCCCAGTACCGAGAGTTACGATACGGAAAACCTTCCAGAGATGCCGCCGCCAATCCCATCTCGGGGGATTCAGGAGATCGCCTCTGGCACCCTGCCGGAGAGGGGAATCATCTCCCGGAGGACTCTTCATCACCATGATCGCCTCCGGATTAATGTGTGAGTAGTTCACCACTGGACTATGGGTCCATAGCAGTAGCTAGATGGTTGTCTTCTCCTCATGTGCTATCATTGTTAGATCTTGTGAGCTGCCTATCATGATCAAGATCATCTATTTGTAATGCTACATGTTGTGTTTGTTGGGATCCGATGAATATGGAATACTATGTTATGTTGATTATCAATCTATCATATATGTGTTGTTTATGATCTTGCATGCTCTTCGTTGCTAGTAGAGGCTCTGGCCAAGTTGATACTTGTAACTCCAAGAGGGAGTATTTATGCTCGATAGTGGGTTCATGCCTCCATTAAATCTGGGACAGTGAAAGAAAGTTCTAAGGTTGTGGATGTGCTATTGCCACTAGGGATAAAACATCAATGCTTTGTCTAAGGATATTTGTGTTGATTACATTACGCACCATACTTAATGCAATTGTCTGTTGTTTGCAACTTAATACTGGAAGGGGTGCGGATGCTAACCCGAAGGTGGACTTTTTAGGCATAGATGCATGCTGGATAGCGGTCTATGTGCTTTGTCGTAATGCCCGATTGAATTCCACACTACTCATCATGATATGTATGTGCATTGTTATGCCCTCTTTATTTGCCAATTGCCCAACTGTAATTTGTTCACCCAACATGTTATTTCTTATTGGAGAGACACCACTAGTGAACTGTGGACCCCGGTCCATTCTTTTACATCTGAAATACAATCTACTGCAAACATTGTTCTTTACTGTTCTTCGCATACAAACATCATTTTCCACACCATACATTTAATCCTTTGTTTACAGCAAGCCGGTGAGATTGACAACCTCACTGTTAAGTTGGTGCAAAGTATTTGGATTGTGTTGTGCAGGTTCCATGTTGGCGCTGGAATCCCTGGTGTTGCATGATACGTCTCCGACGTATCGATAATTTCTTATGTTCCATGCCACATTATTGATGTTATCTACATGTTTTATGCACACTTTATGTCATATTCGTGCATTTTCTGGAACTAACCTATTAACAAGATGCCGAAGTGCCAGTTGTTGTTTTCTGCTATTTTTGGTTTCAGAAATCCTAGTAAGGAAATATTCTCGGAATTGGACGAAATCAACGCCCAGGGGCCTATTTTTCCACGAAGCTTCCAGAAGTCCGAAGACGAGACGAAGAGGGGCCACGAGGCAGCCAGAGCATAGGGCGGCGCGGCCCCTGCCCTGGCCGCGCGGCCCTATGGTCTGGGCCCCTCGCGCCGCCTCTTGACCTACCCTTCCGCCTACTTAAAGCCTCCGTGACGAAACCCCCAGTACCGAGAGCCACGATACGGAAAACCTTCCAGAGACGCCGCCAACGCCGATCCCATCTCGGGGATCCAGAGATCGCCTCCGGCACCCTGCCGGAGAGGGGAATCATCTCCCGGAGGACTCTACGCCGCCATGGTCGCCTCCGGAGTGATGTGTGAGTAGTCTACCCCTGGACTATGGGTCCATAGCAGTAGCTAGATGGTTGTCTTCTCCCATTGTGCTATCATTGTCGGATCTTGTGAGCTGCCTAACATGATCAAGATCATCTATCTGTAATTCTATATGTTGCGTTTGTTGGGATCCGATGAATAGAGAATACTTGTTATGTTGATTATCAAAGTTATATCTATGTGTTGTTTATGATCTTGCATGCTCTCCGTTACTAGTAGATGCTCTGGCCAAGTAGATGCTTGTAACTCCAAGAGTGAGTATTTATGCTCGATAGTGGGTTCATGCCTGCATTGACACCTGGGACAGCGACAGAAAGTTCTAAGGTTGTGTTGTGCTGTTGCCACTAGGGATAAAACATTGATGCTATGTCTAAGGATGTAGTTGTTGATTACATTACGCACCATACTTAATGCAATTGTCTGTTGCTTTGCAACTTAATACTGGAAGGGGTTCGGATGATAACCTGAAGGTGGACTTTTTAGGCATAGATGCAGTTGGATGGCGGTCTATGTACTTTGTCGTAATGCCCAATTAAATCTCACTATACTCATCATGATATGTATGTGCATGGTCATGCCCTCTTTATTTGTCAATTGCCCAACTGTAATTTGTTCACCCAACATGCTGTTTGTCTTATGGGAGAGACACCTCTAGTGAACTGTGGACCCCGGTCCAATTCTCTTTACTGAAATACAATCTACTGCAATACTTGTTCTACTGTTTTCTGCAAACAATCATCTTCCACACAATACGGTTAATCCTTTGTTACAGCAAGCCGGTGAGATTGACAACCTCACTGTTTCGTTGGGGCAAAGTACTTTGGTTGTGTTGTGCAGGTTCCACGTTGGCGCCGGAATCCCTGGTGTTGCGCCGCACTACATCCCGCCGCCATCAACCTTCAACGTGCTTCTTGACTCCTACTGGTTCGATAAACCTTGGTTTCTTACTGAGGGAAACTTGCTGCTGTACGCATCACACCTTCCACTTGGGGTTCCCAACGAGCGTGTGCTTTACGCGTCATCAAGCTAAATTTCTGGCGCCGTTGCCGGGGAGATCAAGACACGCTGCAAGGGGAGTCTCCACATCCCAATCTCTTTACTTTGTTTTTGTCTTACTTAGTTTTATTTACTACTTTGTTTGCTGCACTAAATCAAAATAAAAAAAAATTAGTTGCTAGTTTTACTTTATTTGCTATCTTGTTTGCTATATCAAAAACACAAAAAAATTAGTTACTTGCATTTACCTTACTTGATTCATCATGTTTCCTTTTAATTTTACCACAAAAGACATACCAGTAGGACGTGGGTCTATAGTTGGGAGAAATAATATAGAAGAATTTTTCAATCATGTTAGTACCATTGAAAATTTTGAAGATAGACACTTGGTAGACCTTGCGCCTACTTATGAAATTGCTACTGCGCATTTAGTTCGCCTGTTGGAAACTAAATTTGTTAATCTTAATCCTATAATCCAACACATGTTTCTCACACTTGGTGATATGGAAGAAGGGGAAAAGAAAGATTTTGTTTTAGAAACCCTTCTTAGAGAATTTGGTGGTCTAGCAAGAGAAGCTAGAAAGGTCTTTGCTAAATTTAATATGCTTGGTTCTCATACTAATTTTGTTAGTCTCCTTGAAAAGATGGACATGGATAGAATAAGATACACTAATAACATTGATGATGGTGGAGAGATCAAAGCACCAATACCATGTAAACTCTTAGCTATGAATGATGCACTAGAAAATAACTATGCTTGGCTTGCTCCTGAAAATTTGTTTGATGAGAGTAGCACGCCTAAGACTAATGAAAAGGGAGATGCTAAAACTTATGTATCTAATATATTATGCCTGGTTGAGAAAACTCCGCACCCCGCTGAAAATGCACCACCCTTTGATAATACTTGATACACACTTTCTGCGCCTAGCTGAAAGGTGTTAAAGAAAAGCGCTTATGGGAGACAACCCATGTTTTTACCTACAGTACTTTGTTTTTATTTTGAGTCTTGGAAGTTGTTTACTACTGTAGCAACCTCTCCTTATCTTAGTTTTGTGTTTTGTTGTGCCAAGTTAAGCCGTTGATAGAAAAGTAAGTACTAGATTTGGATTACTGCGCAGTTCCAAATTTCTTTGCTGTCACGAATCTGGGTCCACCTCCCTGTAGGTAGCTCAGAAAATTAAGCCAATTTACGTGCATGATCCTCAGATATGTACGCAACTTTCATTCAATTTGAGCATTTTCATTTGAGCAAGTCTGGTGCCATTTTAAAATTCGTCAATACGAACTGTTCTGTTTTGACAGATTCAGCCTTTTATTTCGCATTGCCTCTTTTGCTATGTTGGATGAATTTCTTTGATCCACTAATGTCCAGTAGCATTATGCAATGTCCAGAAGTGTTAAGAATGATTGTGTCACCTCTGAATATGTTAATTTTTATTGTGCACTAACCCTCTAATGAGTTGTTTCGAGTTTGGTGTGGAGGAAGTTTTCAAGGATCAAGAGAGGAGTATGATGCAACATGATCAAGGAGAGTGAAAGCTCTAAGCTTGGGGATGCCCCGGTGGTTCATCCCTGCATATTCTAAGAAGACTCAAGCGTCTAAGCTTGGGGATGCCCAAGGCATCCCCTTCTTCATCGACAACATTATCAGGTTCCTCCCCTGAAACTATATTTTTATTCCATCACATCTTATGTGCTTTTTCTTGGAGCGTCGGTTTGTTTTTGTTTTTGTTTTGTTTGAATAAAATGGATCCTAGCATTCACTTTATGGGAGAGAGACACGCTCCGCTGTAGCATATGGACAAGTATGTCCTTGGTTTCTACTCATAGTATTCATGGCGAAGTTTCTCCTTCGTTATATTGTTATATGGTTGGAATTGGAAAATGATACATGTAGTAATTACTATAAATGTCTTGGGTAATGTGATACTTGGCAATTGTTGTGCTCATGATTAAGCTCTTGCATCATATGCTTTGCACCCATTAATGAAGAAATACATAGAGCATGCTAAAATTTGGTTTGCATATTTGGTTTCTCTAAGGTCTAGATAATTTCTAGTATTGAGTTTGAACAACAAGGAAGACGGTGTAGAGTCTTATAATGTTTTCAATATGTCTTTTATGTGAGTTTTGCTGCACCGGTTCATCCTTGTGTTTGTTTCAAATAAGCCTTGCTAGCCTAAACCTTGTATCGAGAGGGAATACTTCTCATGCATCCAAAATACTTGAGCCAACCACTATGCCATTTGTGTCCACCATGCCTACCTACTACATGGTATTTTCCGCCATTCCAAAGTAAATTGCTTGAGTGCTACCTTTAAAATTCCATCATTTACCTTTGCAATATATAGCTCATGGGACAAATAGCTTAAAAACTATTGTGGTATTGAATATGTAATTATGCACTTTATCTCTTTTTAAGTTGCTTGTTGTGCGATAACCATGTTTACTGGGGACGCCATCAACTATTCATTGTTGAATTTCATGTGAGTTGCTATGCATGTCCGTCTTGTCTGAAGTAAGAGAGATCTACCACCTTATGGTTAAGCATGCATATTGTTAGAGAAGAACATTGGGCCGCTAACTAAAGCCATGATTCATGGTGGAAGTTTCAGTTTTGGACATATATCCTCAATCTCAAATGAGAAAATTATTAATTGTTGTTACATGCTTATGCATAAAAGAGGAGTCCATTATCTGTTGTCTATGTTGTCCCGGTATGGATGTCTAAGTTGAAGAATAATCAATAGCGAGAAATCCAATGCGAGCTTTCTCCTTAGACCTTTGTACAAAGTGTGCATAGAGGTACCCCTTTGTGACACTTGGTCAAAACATGTGCATTGTGATGATCCGGTAGTCCAAGCTAATTAGGACAAGGTGCGGGCACTATTAGTACACTATGCATGAGGCTTGCAACTTATAAGATATAATTTACATGATGCATATGCTTTATTACTACCGTTGACAAAATTGTTTCATGTTTTCAAAATCAAAGCTCTAGCACAAATATAGCAATCGATGCTTTTCCTCTATGGAGGACCATTCTTTTACTTTCAATGTTGAGTCAGTTCACCTATTTCTCTCCACCTCAAGAAGCAAACACTTATGTGAACTGTGCATTGATTCCTACATATTTGCTTATTGCACTTATTATATTACTCTATGTTGACAATATCCATGAGATATACATGTTACAAGTTGAAAGCAACCGCTGAAACTTAATCTTCTTTTGTGTTGCTTCAATGCCTTTACTTTGAATTATTGCTTTATGAGTTGACTCTTATGCAAGACTTATTGATGCTTGTCTTGAAGTGCTATTCATGAAAAGTCTTTGCTTTATGATTTACTTGTTTACTCATGTCATATACATTGTTTTGATCGCTGCATTCACTACATATGCTTTACAAATAGTATGATCAAGATTATGATGGCATGTCACTCCAGAAATTATCTGTGTTATCGTTTTACCTGCTCGGGACGAGCAGAACTAAGCTTGGGGATGCTGATACGTCTCCGACGTATCGATAATTTCTTATGTTCCATGCCACATTATTGATGTTATCTACATGTTTTATGCACACTTTATGTCATATTCGTGCATTTTCTGGAACTAACCTATTAACAAGATGCCGAAGTGCCGATTCTTTGTTTTACTGCTATTTTTGGTTTCAGAAATCCTAGTAAGGAAATATTCTCGGAATTGGACGAAATCAACGCCCAGGGGCCTATTTTTCCACGAAGCTTCCAGAAGTCCGAAGACGAGACGAAGAGGGGCCACGAGGCAGCCAGAGCATAGGGCGGCGCGGCCCCTGCCCTGGCCGCGCGGCCCTATGGTCCGGCCCCTCGCGCCGCCTCTTGACCTACCCTTCCGCCTACTTAAAGCCTCCGTGACGAAACCCCCCCACCGAGAGCCACGATACGGAAAACCTTCCGAGAGACGCCGCCAACGCCGATCCCATCTCGGGGATCCAGAGATCGCCTCCGGCACCCTGCCGGAGAGGGGAATCATCTCCCGGAGGACTCTACGCCGCCATGGTCGCCTCCGGTGTGATGTGTGAGTAGTCTACCCCTGGACTATGGGTCCATAGCAGTAGCTAGATGGTTGTCTTCTCCCCATTGTGCTATCGTTGTCGGATCTTGTGAGCTGCCTAACATGATCAAGATCATCTATCTGTAATTCTATATGTTGCGTTTGTTGGGATCCGATGAATAGAGAATACTTGTTATGTTGATTATCAAAGTTATGCTTATGTGTTGTTTATGATCTTGCATGCTCTCCGTTACTAGTAGATGCTCTGGCCAAGTAGATGCTTGTAACTCCAAGAGGGAGTATTTATGCTCGATAGTGGGTTCATGCCTGCATTGACACCGGGACAAGGATGAAAAGTTCTAAGGTTGTGTTGTGCTGTTGCCACTAGGGATAAAACATAGATGCTATGTCTAAGGATGTAGTTGTTGATTACATTACGCACCATACTTAATGCAATTGTCTGTTGCTTTGCAACTTAATACTGGAAGGGGTTCGGATGATAACCTGAAGGTGGACTTTTTAGGCATAGATGCAGTTGGATGGCGGTCTATGTACTTTGTCGTAATGCCCAATTAAATCTCACTATACTCATCATGATATGTATGTGCATGGTCATGCCCTCTTTATTTGTCAATTTCCCAACTGTAATTTGTTCACCCAACATGCTGTTTGTCTTATGGGAGAGACACCTCTAGTGAACTGTGGACCCCGGTCCAATTCCCTTTACTGAAATACAATCTACTGCAATACTTGTTCTACTGTTTTCTGCAAACAATCATCTTCCACACAATACGGTTAATCCTTTGTTACAGCAAGCCGGTGAGATTGACAACCTCACTGTTTCGTTGGGGCAAAGTACTTTGGTTGTGTTGTGCAGGTTCCACGTTAGCGCCGGAATCCCTGGTGTTGCGCCGCACTACATCCCGCCGCCATCAACCTTCAACGTGCTTCTTGACTCCTACTGGTTCGATAAACCTTGGTTTCTTACTGAGGGAAACTTGCTGCTGTACGCATCACACCTTCCACTTGGGGTTCCCAACGAGCGTGTGCTTTACGCGTCATCATTGCGCCGCACTACACTCCGTCACCAACAACCTTCACGTGCTCCTTGACTCCTACTAGTTCGATAACCTTGGTTTCTTACTGAGGGAAAACTTGCCGCTGTACGCATCACACCTTCCTCTTGGGGTTCCCAACGGGCGTGTGCTTGACGCGTCAACAAACTCTTTTTCTGGCGCCGTTGCCGGGGAGATCAAGACACGCTGCAAGGGGAGTCTCCCACTTCCAATCTCTTTACTTTGTTTTAGTCTTTCTTTACTTTATTTTTTTTACTGCTTTGTTTGCTTTCTTATATCAAAATACAAAAAAAATTAGTTACTTGCTTTACTTTATTTACCGTCTTGTTTGCTTTTTTCTATATCAAAAACACAAAAAATTAATTACTTGCATTTACTTCACTTATTTCATCATGTTTCCTCCTAAGTTCACTCTAAAAGATATACCGGTAGGGCAAGGGTCTATCATTGGAAGAGATAATATAGAAGCATTTTTCACTCATGTTAGTACCGTTGAAGATTTTGAAGATAGACACTTGGTAGAACTTGCTCCTACTTATGAAATTGCTACTGCCTCTTTAGTACACATGTTGGAAGCTAGATTTGTTAATCTCAACCCTATAATGCAACATATGTTTCTTACACTCTGTGATATGGAAGAAGGAGAAAAGAAAGATTTTGTTTTAGAAACCCTTCTTAAAGAATTCGGTGATGTAGCTAGAGAAGCTAGAAAAGTCTTTATTAAACATAAGATGCTTGGCTTTTATACCAATTTTGCTAATACCCTTGAAAAGATGGAAAAAGATAGACTAAAGTACACTAATAAAGTCAATTGTGAGGGGGAGATTAAAGCGCCAATACCTTGTAAGCTCCTAGGAATGTGTGAGGCACTAGAAAAGAATTTTGATTGGATTGTTCCGGAAAATTTATTTGAGGAGGATAGTAAGCCTAAAAGTAATGAAAGAGGAGCCTCTGAAACTTACATAGACAACATACAATGCATAGTTGAGAACCCCTCTGTTGATGCTTCATCTCTTGATAATACTTGATTCACACTTTCTATGCCTAGCTGAAAGGCGTTAAAGAAAAGCGCTTATGGGAGGCAACCCATTATTTTACTTCTGCACTTTTGTTTTATATTTGAGTCTTGGAAGTTGTTACTACTGTAGCAACCTCTCCTTATCTTTATTTTATTGCATAGTTGTGCCAAGTTAAGTCTTTGATAGTAAAGATGATACTATATTTGGATTACTGCGCAGAAACAGATTTCTTGCTGTCACGAATTTGAGTAGGATTCTCTGTAGGTAACTCAGAAAAATCTGCCAATTTACGTGCATGATCCTCAGATATGTATGCAACTTTCATTCAATTTGCGCTTTTTCATCTGAGCAAGTTAAGTGCCCCATAAAAATTTGTCTTTACGTACTGTTCAGTTTTGACAGATTCTGCCTTTTATTTCGCATTGCCTGTTTTGCTATGTTTGATGAATTTCTTTGTTCCATTAACTTTCAGTAGCTTTGTGCAATGTCCAGAAGTGTTAAGAATGATTATTTTACCTCTGAATATGTGAATTTTTGATTATGCACTAACCCTCTAATGAGTTTGTTTTGAGTTTGGTGTGGAGGAAGTTTTCAAGGATCAAGAGAGGAGGATGATACAATATGATCAAGGAGAGTGAAAACTCTAAGCTTGGGGATGCCCCCGTGGTTCATCCCTGCATATTTCAAGAAGACTCAAGCATCTAAGCTCTGGGATGCCCAAGGCATCCCCTTCTTCATCGACAACTTATCAGGTCACCTCTAGTAAAACTATATTTTTATTCTGTCACATCTTATGTGCTTTACTTGGAGCGTCTTTATGTTTTTATTTTCATTTTGTTTGAATAAAATCGGATCCTAGCATTCTTTGTGTGGGAGAGAGACACGCTTCGTTGTTGCATATGAACACATGTGTTCTTAGCCGTACTCTTAATGTTCATGGCGAAGGTTGAAACTGCTTCGTTCATTGTTATATGGTTGGAAACAGAAAATGCTGCATGTGGTAATTGGTATAATGTCTTGAATAATTTGATACTTGGCAATTGTTGTGCTAAAATAGATCATGTTTAAGCTCTTGCATCATGTACTTTGCACCTATTAATGAAGAAATACCGTAGAGCTTGTTGAAATTTGGTTTGCATGATTGGTCTCTCTAAAGTCTAGACATTTTCTGGTGAGGGTTTGAACAACAAGGAAGACAGTGTAGAGTCTTATAATGCTTGCAATATGTTCTTATGTAAGTTTTGCTGTACCGGTTCATACTTGAGTTTGCTTCAAACAACCTTGCTAGCCTAAGCCTTGTATTGAGAGGGAGTACTTCTCGTGCATCCAAAATCCTTGAGCCAAAAACTATGCCATTTGTGTCCACCATACCTACCTACTACATGGTATTTTTCTTTCATTCCAAAGTAAATTGCTTGAGTGCTAGCTGATACGTCTCCGACGTATCGATAATTTCTTATGTTCCATGCCACATTATTGATGATATCTACATGTTTTATGCATACTTTATGTCATATTTATGCGTTTTCCGGAACTAACCTATTGACGAGATGCCGAAGGGCCAGTTGTTGTTTTCTGCTGTTTTTGGTTTCAGAAATCCTAGTAAGTAAATATTCTCGGAATTGGACGAAATCAACGCCCAGCATCTTAGAATCCCCAGAAGCATCCAGAACACCCGAGAGCCGCCAGAGGGGGGCCACAGGCCCACCAGATGATAGGGCGGCGCGGCCCAGGCCCTGGCCGCGCCACCCTAGTGTGTCGTCGCCTCGTTGACCCTCCGACGCCGCCTCTTCGCCTATTTAAGCCTCCTCGACCTAAAACCTCGATACGGAAAAGCCACGGTACGAGAAACCTTCCAGAGCCGCCGCCATCGCGAAGCCAAGATCTGGGGGACAGAAGTCTCTGTTCCGGCACGCCGCCGGGACGGGGAAGTGCCCCCGGAAGGCTTCTCCATCGACACCGCTGCCATCTCCACCGCCATCTTCATCACCGCTGCTGTCTCCCATGAGGAGGGAGTAGTTCTCCATCGAGGCTCGGGGCTGTACCGGTAGCTATGTGGTTAATCTCTCTTCCTATGTACTTCAATACAATGATCTCATGAGCTGCCTTACATGATTGAGATTCATATGAGTTTTGTATCACTACTATTCATCTATGTGCTACTCTAGTGATGTTATTAAAGTAGTTTATTCCTCCTGCACGGTGTAATGGTGACAGTGTGTGCATCGTGTTAGTACTTGGCGTAGATTATGAGTGTGATCTCTTGTAGATTATGAAGTTAACTATTGCTATGATGGTATTGATGTGATCTATGCCTCCTTTCGTAGCGTGAAGGTGACAGTGTGCATGCTATGTTAGTACTTGGTTTGGTTATGTTGATCTGTCATGCACGCTAAGGTTATTTAAATATGAACATCGAATATTGTGGAGCTTGTTAACTCCGGCATTGAGGGTTCGTGTAATCCTACACAGTTAGTGGTGTTCATCATCCAACAAGAGGGTGTAGAGTCTAGCATCTGTTTATTTATTCTGTTATGTGATCAATGTTGAGAGTGTCCACTAGTGAAAGTATAATCCCTAGGCCTTGTTCCTAAATACTGCTATCGCTGCTTGTTTACTGTTCTACTGCATCTGTACTGCCCGCAATATTACCACCATCGACCACACGCCAGTCCTGGATAGCAAAGCACTTTTCTGGCGCTGTTGCTACTGCTCATATATATTCATACCACCTGTATTTCACTATCTCTTCGCCAAACTAGTGCACCTATTAGGTGTGTTGGGAACACAAGAGACTTCTTGCTTTGTGGTTGCAGGGTTGCTTGAGAGGGATATCTTTGACCTCTTCCTCCCTGAGATCTATAAACCTTGGGTGATCCACTTAAGGGAAACTTGCTGCTGTTCTACAAACCTCTGCTCTTGGAGGCCCAACACTGTCTACAAGAATAGAAGCTCCCGTAGACATCAAGCACTTTTCTGGCGCCGTTGCCAGGGAGGAAAGGTAAAAGGCTCTCATACTCCGGTCCCAGGTAACAGTACTTTTCTGGCACCATTGTGTGTGTTCTCGAAGCTATTTCCTTTAGATCCTGCAATTGCATCTTTTTGTTTCTTGATTACACTAGTAAGGCATAATGGACAACAATGAGCTTCTTATTCTATTTCCTGATTTAAGACATGGATGGTTTGATCCGAAAATTAAAAAACCCATGGAACATATTAGCATGAACACATTGAACACCATTGTTGCTAATGATATGGAAAATTCTAAGCTTGGGGAAGCTGGTTTTGATGAGCATGATCTTTTTAGTCCCCCGGGCATTGAGGAGAAAATTTACTTTGATGATACTTTGCCTTCTATTTATGATGATTATAATGATAGTAGTCGTTTGGTGCCACCTACTATGGAGAGCACATTTTGTTATGATTATACTATGCCTCCTACACTTGATGAGAATAATAATGATAGCTACTTTGTTGAATTTGCTCCCACTACAACTAATAAAATTGATTATGCTTATGTGGAGAGTAATGATGCTTTATGTGATAGTTATATTGTTGAGTTTGCTCATGATACTACTGAAAGTTATTATGAGAGAGGAAAATATGGTTGTAGAAATTTTCATGTTACTAAAACACCTCTCTATGTGCTGAAATTTTTGAAGCTACACTTGTTCTATCTTCCTATGCTTGTTATTTTGCTCTTCATGAACTTGTTTATGTACAAAATTCCTATGCATAGGAAGCATGTTAGACTTAAATTGTTTTGAATTTGCTTCTTGATGCTCTATTTTGCTTCAAATACTATTTCTTGCGAGTGCATCATTAAAACTGCTGAGCCCATCTTAATGGCTATAAAGAAAGAACTTCTTGGGAGATAACCCATATGTTTATTTTGCTACAGCAACTTTGTTTTATATTTGTGTCTTGGAAGTTGTTACTACTGTAGCAACCTCTCCTTATCTTAGTTTTGTTGCATTGTTGTGCTAAGTAAAGTCTTTGATAGTAGGGTTCATACTTGATTTGGATTACTGCACAGAAACAGATTTCTTGCTGTCACGAATCTGGGCCTAATTCTCTGTAGGTAACTTAGAAAATTATGCCAATTTACGTGAGTGATCCTCAGATATGTACGCAACTTTCATTCAATTTGAGAATTTTCATTTGAGCAAGTCTGGTGCCTCTTAGAAATTCATCTTTACAGACTGTTCTGTTTTGACAGATTCTGCCTTTTATTTCGCATTGCCTCTTTTGCTATGTGGGATGGATTTCTTTGTTCCATTGACTTCCAGTAGCTTTGTGCAATGTCCAGAAGTGTTAAGAATGATTGTGTCACCTCTGAACATGTGAGTTTTTGATTATGCACTAACCCTCTAATGAGTTTGTTTCGAGTTCGGTGTGAAGGAAGTTTTCAAGGGTCAAGAGAGGAGGATGATATACTACGATCAAGAAGAGTGAAAAGTCTAAGCTTGGGGATGCCCCGGTGGTTCATCCCTGCATATTTCAAGAAGACTCAAGCATCTAAGCTTGGGGATGCCCAAGGCATCCCCTTCTTCATCGACAAATTATCAGGTTCCTTCTCTTGAAACTATATTTTTATTCGGTCACATCTTATGTACTTTACTTGGAGCGTCTGTTTGTTTTTGTTTTTGTTTTTGTTTGAATAAATGCTTGTGTGGGAGAGAGACACGCTCCGCTGGTTCGTATGAACACATGTGTTCTTAGCTTTTAATTTTCATGGCGAAGGTTGAAACTGCTTCGTTAATTGTTATATGGTTGGAAACGGAAAATGCTACATGTAGTAATTGGTAAAATGTCTTGAACAATGTGATACTTGGCAATTGTTGTGCTCATGTTTAAGCTCTTGCATCATATACTTTGCACCTATTAATGAAGAAATACATAGAGCTTGCTAAAATTTGGTTTGCATAATTGGTCTCTCTAAGGTCTAGATAATTTGTAGTAGAGTGTTTGAACAACAAGGAAGACGGTGTAGAGTCTTATAATGTTTACAATATGTCTTTTATGTGAGTTTTGCTGCACCGGTTCATCCTTGTGTTTGTTTCAAATAACCTTGCTAGCCTAAGCCTTGTATCGAGAGGGAATACTTCTCATGCATCCAAATCCTTGAGCCAACCAATATGCCATTTGTGTCCACCATACCTACCTACTACATGGTATTTCTTCGCCATTCCAAAGTAAATTGCTTGAGTGCTACCTTTAAACAATTCAAAATTTATCACCTCTGATTTGTATTAATGTTTTATAGCTCATGAGGAAGTATGTGGTGTTTATCTTTCAATCTTGTTGGGCAACTTTCACCAATGGACTAGTGGCTTCATCCGCTTATCCAATAATTTTGCAAAAAGAGCTGGCAATGGGATTCCCAGTCCCAAATTAATTAACAAAAATAGACACTCCTCCATGGTATGTGATTGTTGGACGGCACCCGAAGGATTCGGTTAGCCATGGCTTGAGAAAGCAAAGGTGGGGAGGAGTGTCATCATAATAAAACTAAAATAAAAAGACACTCCTTCATGGTATGAGATTGTTGGCAGGCACCCGAGGATTCGGTTAGCCATGGTTTGTGAAAGTAAAGGTTGGAAGGAGTGCCACCCAAAAATAAAAATAATTCATGGGAGCCGCTCTTTGAAGGTTTGTCTGGCAAGGGGGTTAGAGTGCCCATTACCATTCGTTGACAACAACAAACACCTCTCAAAACTTTACTTTTATGCTCTCTATGTTTTCAAAACCAAAGCTCTAGCACAAATATAGCAATCAATGCTTCCCTCTGCGAAGGGCCTTTCTTCTACTTTTATGTTGAGTCGGTTCACCTATTTCTCTCCATCTCAAGAAGCAAACACTTGTGTGAACTTTGCATTGATTCCTACTGTGGTGACCCTGCATACCACTGCATGTTGTAGTATGCTAGTCGTTGATATAACATTCACGAAGTACCATTCCGCAAATATTACATCCCTCAGAGTAGTACAACAGAACATAGCAGGTCCATAACTCATTCATTTATTATTACAAATATCATACACATGTCGTCTTGGAGCTCCTCTTGGGTCCTAAGAGGAATACTCCTGGGTTCGAGGCGAACCCAACTTAGCTTACAATATAAGAGTCTCATTAAGTTATACATTTATTTCCTCGAGCAGCTAAATACTAAGAGTTCGGGCTGCTCGGTTACTACTACTACTGGATGTCTCTAGGCTTGATCTCCTCCGGAAGCCTCCCCGGATCCATAGACGATGAGGTAGTCTACACCTTCTATACCTCCAGAGAGGTCTGGTTCTTCATAGCCGATGATCTCGGCTCCTTCATTGTTGTCGTAGTCCTCCTCCGCATTTATCGGACAATCTAAGCATGGGATTTAAGCGTGGTATGAGTACGAGCATACTCAACAAGTTCATTATAGATAAGAGGTGTTTAATGCACTAGCTACGATATTAGACCAGAAAGTCTAATACCAATGCAAGTTTTGATAAACATTTCTTCAAGAGATTGCTTTTATACCAAAGAGCTATGTCCGTCAGCCTTCACCGGTTTACTAGAACTTCATGGAGCTCCTTTCTGGCCGCGTTCGCAGTTCCTTATCCCGGAACAGGGAGTGACAGGTCACAGTTCTTTACACTCTGCAGAGGTGTGTTGATTTACCCATAAGAGATCTTAACCTTGGTGCCTACCGGGCAGCTTTCCCGTCCACACTTCCTTCGGTGTGAGGCCTGGTACAAGGTCTAGCCAATCATGTTCCTCCGCTACCTCGAACACCCACCCGTTGTTGCATGCCCCGACCCTGGGTCCACGCCGGTCCCATTATTCCCGTAATTTCAGGGTGGACCCCGACCACGACGACAGTGCTGGGCTCTACCATACACTCCTACGCCGGTAGCTGCAACCCATCATAGACCGCATTACCGTGGGGAATTAGAATGGAATCCCCACCCTCCGGTTGTTCCGCAAGACACAACTGCTACGGCAAGCAATGCTTTACCGTGGGGAATTAGAATGGGATCCCCACCCTCCGGTTGTTCCGCCAGATACAACTGCTACGGTAAGCGCATCCGTTGATGAACGAGAGGTGGAAACACTTTTGACTACTCCGTCCCACTCCGGATCTTATGGTTAACACGGGTATTACGGCACAAGAATCACTGGCGACATTTGTTGTTTAATCCTAGATGGATATAAACCCGTGCAATGGAACCTCCACCATATCAACACAATCCATGGTTCCATTGCCAACCACATAGTCATATTCATAGTTATGAAAATAGTGGTTTTGCTTTTTATGCAATAGTGATAACCATAGTATTTTGCAAGTAATTTGATAGAAATACTCAAATGACATGAGCAAGTGATGAACTTGCCTGAACACTGCAAAGTTTTGCAGTTGGAAGGTGTGGACTGACCCTTGTCCTCTGTCTCTGAAAAATAGCATCATTGTCCGATAAGGGCAATGGTTAAAGAAGCAATTATGCATGATTCCAGTTTTAGGGTTTTCCCCCCTTCTGATGTCGTTGTAATTTCATGTGAGAGGTTAATACTAAGAATAATTCAGGGATACTTTGTTTTAGGGTAAATACAACCTTGAGATATTGTCAAGTTGTTTTTGATAGTCCATTTGTATTAATGGACTTATTTTCATGATTGAAAATAGTATGTGTGATTTAAATTATTATTTAAATCATCAAAATAAGATTTATTCTTAATTGTCTTCAAAAATTATGTTTGGTATTTTATTTAAATAGAGAATTTTATGCTGATCCATTTTCATATTTTTAATTTATTTTTCTGAGCTTCTAAGCATTTTTTATTTAATTTCAAAGTTTCTGTATTTATTATGAATTGTGAAATGACCTAAATGCCCTTGGGCCCCACCTGTCAGGTGGCCCAAAGGGTCAGGTTTGGCCGACCCACCTGGTCCGGCCCAACCCGTTCAGTCTCTCCTTCTCTCTCGCGTGTGTCCTAACCCTAATCCCCTCCTCGCTATGGCGACCAAAATCGCCTCTGCCGTCGCCGATTTATCCCCGCCGCCTCAGGCCGTCGCCGGCGACGAGATGCTGTGGATCTGGGTCGTCGTTCGACGGCGAACCAGATGGTCCGCGCCGATCTATCGCGGGCATCGCCGTTCGCTCGCCATCGATGCTCCAGTGCGCCAGGTCGTTGGCGTCCGCCGCCGCCGCGCGTTGGAGAGGCCGTGGCCCTTCCTCCAGGCACCTCCCCTGCGCGTGGTGCAGCGCTAGGGTGCGGTGGTGGTCGCCAGGCTTGGCTTGGCCGGGCCTGGTGCCGCCGTGCTCCGGCGCGCGCCGCCTTGGCCGCCATGACCCCGTCGACCACCTCCTCCCGGGTAAGTGCTTCTCCTTCTCTTTTCTACCTGCTCTACCTCTTCTCCTCCTTCTCCTCTTCGTCTAGCTTGGTCACTGGCCTGCCCCTCCTCGTAGAGATGCCGGCCGTGCTGATGCGCTGCTGTTGCGCCTAGCTAGCCTACGCATACTGTTCTTTGTCTTTGTGATCTTTGCTACTGTGTATCTTTCTTGCCATTATTCCTAGCTTCTGCGCTGTGCTGTTCTTCTTTATCAGTTGCTATTGCAATTCATGAGCCCTAGCTCATGAGCTTGCTGTGGTGTTATGCTCAATTTTTAATTGTTACTGCTGCTGCTATCTTGCTCCTGCCTCTCCTGTGGATACATCCATTTGCCTCTGGCTTGATCATGATGCATGATCCTTGCCTTTGGCAAGTGCCAGTGCCCTGGTGTGCTATATCTTGTGCTTAATTTCATGAACATGCTCAATTGAGCATTGTTGTTGGCTTAACAGCACTATCCCGTGATGAGTGATGTGTGCTCTCCTTGTGTAACTTGATCCAGTGGTACATCATGCTTTTGATGTGCTTCTGGATACAATCATAAAGTCATTAATTCTGTATCTGTTTATTCAGTTATAGCTTGGTTGTAATTCTTCAGTAGCTGGCTAATTACTGTTAATATGCTTGGTTATAGCTATCTGTAACCAGTGCTAGCAAGCTCTGATGATCATATGATCATCAGTTGCTTGTGAGAGATGTTGTTTCATGTCTGTGCCTCACTGTTGCTCTCTGTGTGCTGTGTGTGCATCACACAGGCTTGGCCTGGTGTGTGATGGTGCTTGTTCAAGCATCAGTTGATGCTTGCAATGATCCATTGGATCATCTGCAAGACTCTGGTGCTTTGATTACTTGTGTAGTTCATTTATCTGTACTAGCTTGCTTTATTAGATGGATAAATGATGTGAACTGCTTGCAGTGATGATCATTTCAATGAATTTGTTGGGGCTAGATGGATGCTAACCACTAGTTGGGTACCCTAGCCCACTACTGAACCCTACTGGGTGATGATGTGGTGGCTTAAGGTGTTGGTTATGGGTTGAGGTGGCCCTGGCAGCTCTTTGATGCTGTCATGGGTAGCTCCCCCTCTCTGTGGCTTGTTGTGGCTTTGTGGATATATCACTGGGCAATCCTTGTTGGATTTCCAGTGCTCTTTGCTGTTGACAAACTAGAATAGGCACAAGTTGCCTATCTGTCTGATGGTTAGCAAACCATGTAGTGCTAGGTGAGTTGGGTAGGCTAGCTGTGAATCTTTCCCTTGCTGGATTCTTTGGTTTACCTCAGTGTTAACACAATGGGTTTGACCATTTCTTCCCTGGGATGATTTCTTCTGGCTTAATTCCCTTTTTGCCAGCATCAAATGGTTTGATCACCAAATGATGATGCACACAGGGTAATCACACCCTCTGGCTTGTGTATATGTTATGCACATGCTTATTTATGAGCAAAACAGATGTTTGCCCATGATTTCTTGTTTATACCTCACTCCAGCTCCTAGATTGGGTGTTGGTGTAGAGGGTTTGCTTCTGTGATGATCTTATGCTTGCCCTGCTCCTCCTAGCAAGCCTGTGGTGCTGGATTCAGTTCTGTGGTTGTGAAGATTTGTTGAACAGCAGTGGCTGTTCAACCTGTTCTTGTGTTCTTGTGTTCTTGTGACTTACCCAGTTGCTGTCTGCCGATGAACTACTGAATCTGGCGGTGGAAAAGGTTTTATATGAGCCTGGTGTTTGATCTCCTGGTCGACAGCAAGGCCTGGCCTCTCTTGGTGACACACAGAGCTGTGTGTGTGTGTTGTGCTGCATGCACAGTGCCTTGTGAGCTACTAGGCTGTGTGTGTGTACCGCATTGGTATCTGGCTTGATCCTTGGTCGTGAGATGATCAGCTCGGCAGAGCTGATCCATATCTGCTCAAGTTCTATTTTCTTCTAACCTGCCAAGTGGCAATGCCACTTGGCATAATTCTTTGCTTTGTTGTGCTTGTGTGCAGGGTATAAGTGAGCTGATCAAGATGATCCAGAAGATGATCAAGTCCAAGATCAAATGAAGATGATCTTGTAGTATTTAGGATAGAATCTATCCTTGTACTTTTCTTTTTATATTCTTTTCTATTTTTCCCAAGTTGTGTAATGTGTTGTAATATATCATATATCTATTCTGGATATTGTAAATGACATTGTATTATGTGTGATTATCAATAAAGCTCCCATTTTCCTTAATGAGCTTTACATAATTGTTGTATTACTTATAATCTTGATTATTGATAATTGTTTATTAAATTATCTCAAGTTTGAATTATGTGATAACCATTTGATGTTTGAATTTGAAATTCAAATTCAAATTTGGATTGAATTCAATCATACAACTTAGTTTAGAATTCAATCATGCAACTTAAGTTTGTGATGCAAACTCTCCACTCTCTTCTCAAAACCCTAGTTTAGTTGAATAAGGAACAGGTTTGTCGCACCCTCGAAACCCTAACCCTGTAAGCTGTCGAGAGAGAAACTTGTCCCCCTTCGATGCAGTTTTTGTTTAAAAGCACGAAATTTCCCCGTAAATTACAATGCAATGCACATCCCTTTCTAAAATCTACCCCTCGATCGTCTCTAAACCTGGGACATTACACCTACATACTTGCATATTGCACTTATTATATTACTATGCATTGACAGCTATCCATGAGATATACATGTTACAAGTTGAAAGCAACCGCTGAAACTTAATCTTCCATTGTGTTGCTTCAATGTCTTTACTATAAATTTATTGCTTTATGAGTTAACTCTTATGCAAGAATTATTGATGCTTGTCTTGAAAGTACTATTCATGAAAAGTCTTTGCTTTATGATTCATTTGTTTACTCATGTCATTTACCATTGTTTTGATCGCTGCATTCATTACATATGCTTACAATAGTATGATCAAGTTTATGATGGCATGTCACTCCAGAAATTATCTTTGTTATCATTTACCTACTCGGGACGAGCAGAAACTAAGCTTGGGGATGCTGATACGTCTCCGACGTATCGATAATTTCTTATGTTCCATGCCACATTATTGATGATATCTACATGTTTTATGCATACTTTATGTCATATTTATGCGTTTTCCGGAAATAACCTATTGACGAGATGCTGAAGGGCCAGTTGCTGTTTTCTGCTGTTTTTGGTTTCAGAAATCCTAGTAAGGAAATATTCTCGGAATTGGACGAAATCAACGCCCAGCATCTTAGAATCCCCGGAAGCATCCAGAACACCCGAGAGCCGCCAGAGGGGGGCCACAGGCCCACCAGATGATAGGGCGGCACGGCCCTGGCCCTGGCCGCGCCACCCTAGTGTGTCGTCGCCTCGTTGACCCTCCGACGCCGCCTCTTCGCCTATTTAAGCCTCCTCGACCTAAAACCTCGATACGGAAAAGCCACGGTACGAGAAACCTTCCAGAGCCACCGCCATCGCGAAGCCAAGATCTGGGGGACAGAAGTCTCTGTTCCGGCACGCCGCCGGGACGGGGAAGTGCCCCCGGAAGGCTTCTCCATCGACACCGCTGCCATCTCCACCGCCATCTTCATCACCGCTGCTGTCTCCCATGAGGAGGGAGTAGTTATCCATCGAGGCTCGGGGCTATACCGGTAGCTATGTGGTTAATCTCTCTTCCTATGTACTTCAATACAATGATCTCATGAGCTGCCTTACATGATTGAGATTCATATGAGTTTTGTATCACTACTATTCATCTATGTGCTACTCTAGTGATGTTATTAAAGTAGTTTATTCCTCCTGCACGGTGTAATGGTGACAGTGTGTGCATCGTGTTAGTACTTGGCGTAGATTATGATTGTGATCTCTTGTAGATTATGAAGTTAACTATTGCTATGATGGTATTGATGTGATCTATGCCTCCTTTCGTAGCGTGAAGGTGACAGTGTGCATGCTATGTTAGTACTTGGTTTGGTTATGTTGATCTGTCATGCACTCTAAGGTTATTTAAATATGAACATCGAATATTGTGGAGCTTGTTAACTCCGGCATTGAGGGTTCGTGTAATCCTACACAGTTAGTGGTGTTCATCATCGAACAAGAGGGTGTAGAGTCTAGCATCTGTTTATTTATTCTGTTATGTGATCAATGTTGAGAGTGTCCACTAGTGAAAGTATAATCCCTAGGCCTTGTTCCTAAATACTGCTATCGCTGCTTCTTTACTGTTCTACTGCATCTGTACTGCCCGCAATATTACCACCATCGACCACACGCCAGTCCTGGATAGCAAAGCACTTTTCTGGCGCTGTTGCTACTGCTCATATATATTCATACCACCTGTATTTCACTATCTCTTCGCCGAACTAGTGCACCTATTAGGTGGGTTGGGGACACAAGAGACTTCTTGCTTTGTGGTTGCAGGGTTGCTTGAGAGGGATATCTTTGACCTCTTCCTCCCTGAGATCGATAAACCTTGGGTGATCCACTTAAGGGAAACTTGCCGATGTTCTACAAACCTCTGCTCTTGGAGGCCCAACATTGTCTACAAGAATAGAAGCTCCCGTAGACCTCACTAGCTTTAAAATTCCATTCTTTGTCTTTGCAATATATAGCTCATGGGAAAAATAGCTTAAAAACTATTGTGGTATTGAATATGTACTTATGTATCTTATTTCTTATAAGTTGCTTGTTGAGCGGTAACCATGTTCCTGGGGACGCCATCAAGTATTTCATCTTTGTTGAATATCATGTGAGTTGCTATGCATGTTCGTCTTGTCTGAAGTAAGGGTGATTTATCATGATCAAATGGTTTGAGTATGCATATTGTTAGAGAAGAACATTGGGCCGCTAACTAAAGACATGATCCATGGTGGAAGTTTCAGTTTGGACAACAATCCTCAATCTCTTATGAGAATATTATCTGTTGTTGAATGCTTATGCATTAAAGAGGAGTCCATTATCTGTTGTCTATGTTGTCCCGGTATGGATGTCTAAGTTGAGAATAATCAAAAGCAAGAAATCCAATGCGAGCTTTCTCCTTAGACCTTTGTACAGGCGGCATAGAGGTACCCCTTTGTGACACTTGGTTGAAACATATGTTATGCAATGATAATCCATGTAAACCCAAGCTAATTAGGACAAGGTGCGGGCACTATTGGTGATCTATGCACGAGGCTTGCAACTTATAAGATATCTTATGCATAACACATATGAATTATTACTACCGTTGACAAAATTGTTTCTATGTTTTCAAAATAAAAGCTCTAGCACAAATATAGCAATCCATGCTTCCCTCTGCAAAGGGCCTATCTTTTACTTTTATGTTGAGTCAGTTTACCTACTTCTTTCTGTCTTAGAAGCAAACACTTGTGTCAACCGTGTGCATTGATTCTTACATACTTGCTTATTTGCATTCATCATATTACTTTGTGTTGACAACTATCCATGAGATAAACATGTTGAAGTTGAAAGCAACCGCTGAAACTTATATCTTCCTTTGTGTTGCTTCAAAACTTTCTACTAAGAATCTATTGCTTTATGAGTTAACTCCTATGCAAGTCTTATTGATGCTTGTCTTGAAAGTACTATTCATGAAAAGTCTTTGTTATATGATTCAGTTGTTTAAATCATTGTCTTTACCATTGCTTCGAATCACTGCATTCATCTCATATGCTTACAATAGTATTGATCAAGATTATGATAGCATGTCACTTCAGAAATTATCTTTGTTATCGTTTACCTACTCGAGTGCGAGTAGGAACTAAGCTTGGGGATGCTTGATACGTCTCAAACGTATCTATAATTTCTTATGTTCCATGCTACTTTTATGATGATACTCACATGTTTTATACACACTTTATGTCATTATTACGCATTTTCCGGCACTAACCTATTGACAAGATGCCGAAGAGCCAGTTGTTGTTTTCTGCTGCTTTTGGTTTCAGGAATCCTACAAAGGAAATATTCTCGGAATTGGACGAAATCAACGCCCAGGGTCTTATTTTTCCACGAAGCTTCCAGAAGACCGAAGGGATTACGAAGTGGGGCGACGAGGCGCCGCCACCATAGGGCCGCGCGGCCTGGGTGGGGCCCGCACCGCCCTATGGGGTGGGCCCCTCGCGCCGCCTCCAACCCTGCCCTTCCGCCTACTTAAAGCCTTCGTCGCGAAAACCCCAGTACCGAGAGCCACGATACGGAAAACCTTCCAGAGACGCAGCCGCCAATCCCATCTCGGGGGATTCAGGAGATCGCGTCCGGCACCCTGCCGGAGAGGGGAATCATCTCCCGGAGGACTCTTCATCACCATGATCACCTCCGGATTAATGTGTGAGTAGTTCACCACTGGACTATGGGTCCATAGCAGTAGCTAGATGGTTGTCTTCTCCTCATGTGCTATCATTGTTAGATCTTGTGAGCTGCCTATCATGATCAAGATCATCTATTTGTAATGCTACATGTTGTGTTTGTTGGGATCCGATGAATATGGAATACTATGTTATGTTGATTATCAATCTATCATATATGTGTTGTTTATGATCTTGCATGCTCTCCGTTGCTAGTAGAGGCTCTGGCCAAGTTGATACTTGTAACTCCAAGAGGGAGTATTTATGCTCGATAGTGGGTTCATGCCTCCATTAAATCTGGGACAAGGATGTGAAAGTTCTATGGTTGTGGATGTGTTGTTGCCACTAGGGATAAAACATCAATGCTTTGTCTAAGGATATTTGTGTTGATTACATTACGCACCATACTTAATGCAATTGTCTGTTGTTTGCAACTTAATACTGGAAGGGGTGCGGATGCTAACCCGAAGGTGGACTTTTTAGGCATAGATGCATGCTGGATAGCGGTCTATGTACTTTGTCGTAATGCCCGATTGAATTCCACACTACTCATCATGATATGTATGTGCATTGTTATGCCCTCTTTATTTGTCAATTGCCCAACTATAATTTGTTCACCCAACATGCTATTTCTTATTGGAGAGACACCACTAGTGAACTGTGGACCCCGGTCCATTCTTTTACATCTGAAATACAATCTACTGCAAACATTGTTCTTTACTGTTCTTCGCATACAAACATCATTTTCCACACCATACATTTCATCCTTTGTTTACAGCAAGCCGGTGAGATTGACAACCTCGCTGTTAAGTTGGGGCAAAGTATTTGGATTGTGTTGTGCAGGTTCCACGTTGGCGCCGGAATCCCTGGTGTTGCACCGTACTACACTCCGTCACCAACAACCTTCACGTGCTCCTTAACTTCTACTGGTTCGATAACCTTGGTTTCTTACTAAGGGAATACTTGCTGCTGTACGCATCACACCTTCCTCTTGGGGTTCCCAACGGGCGTGTGCTTTACGCGTCAACATTACCTATCGTTATCTCATACACGCGGGGATATGCCGTTACCTCTTTCTTTTTATTCTCCCTCTTCTTCTTCTTCGTTCCCTTCTTCTTCTTCTTTTCCTTATCCTCGTTCCCTTCTTTAGGAGGGAGAGGCTTGAAGGGAGGCTTCTCCACATAACCTGATTTATTTCCAGAAACAATAGAAGAAACTTGGGAGGATTCCTCCTTTTCATTAATAAGTTCGAAACACACAGCGGTCTTATCATATTTTGGCAAAGTGTCATCTTCTAAAATATTTTGTATGTAAGTATTTGTGTGGCAATTATCAATGCAATAAGAAAGACACCCATGTAGGACACTATTAACATCGAGAGCACTCATATCCACCAAAGAAGTTTTTCTCAATAACTCTTCACACCCCAAAAATAAAGTAAGTTCATCATGCTGATTAGGAGTGATTTCATCATCACAATACAAATTTGCAGCACTCATAAGGTTCGAATTATCATTGGAGGAGCATTGAAAATTAAAATGACCCACTCTATGGCAAAGTTCACAAATAAAAGGATAGAGGGCACAAACTTTTTCACCAAGATCATCTAGAGCCCTAGACCACTTTCTAGTTTTTTCATTTCTGTGATGGATACAATATTATTCTTCAATTTTATTCTTTTCACAAGGTCTATGAACTCCACAAAAATTAACATGCTTATAGGAAATAGCATTTTTAGAAGTTTGAGCATGTTCATTGCAATCATTAATAACAGTTTCATTTTCCATGCAAGTGTCTTTGAAAGGTTCATGATACATGTACCAATTTTCTTTAGGAACATTAATATGAGAAGCAAAGGCTCTATAGCAATCGACCATAATTTGAGGATCAAGACCATATTTAGCACTAAGCTCTTGAAAATCAGCGGTTTGAGCGAAAGACTTAATGCGTTCATATTCATAGTTTATACCTGATTCTTTACCTTTGTCGTTCTCCCAATCTTCAGTATTCTCCTGAATTCTTTCAAGAAGATCCCATCTAGCTTCAACCTACTTGCTTGTGAAAGATCCCTCCAAACAGGCATCTAGATAGTCCTTGTGGTGTCCTGAAAGCCTTGCATAAAAATTATTAATAATAACATTACGGGGGAGCTCATGAATGGGACATTTGAGCATTAGTGACTTCAATCTCCCCCATGCTTGGGAAATACTCTCTCCATCACGAGGATAAAAGTTATAATGCTGTGTTTGGATGCACAGAATCTACCCATAGAATTGAATTAGACTGAAATTCCAAATCTAACGTGGAAAGGAAATGGCCTCAATTTCAATTCTGCTGTTTGGGTGTACAAGGTATTTGTTGTTGGAATCAGAGGGTAACCCCGAATTCTAATTCATGTTTGGATGCAACATCAAATTGGAATTGGAAAGGGGCAGGGAGAGGGTCAGTCAACCAGGGAGAAGCCACCGCTTGGGCCACCGCTCCCCTGCCGCCGATATTACCGCCAGGGAGAGTTGTCCGGCGCCACTCCCCTACTGCCGCCTCCCCTACTGCCGCCGCTCTAGGGTTAGGGGAGCCCGCCGCCGTTCCCCTACCGGCCAGGGAGGGGCAACCACCCGCCGCCATTCCCCTACAGGACAGGGAGAGGCCGCCCGACGCCGTTCCCCTACCGGCCAGGGAGAGCTTTCCGGCGCCGCTCCCCTACTTCCGCCGCTCTAGGGTTAGGGGAGCCCGCCGCCGTTCGAGGAGGGACGAGATGGGGAGATGGGGAGAGGAGGGCGTGGGAAAGAGAGGGCGGCGTGGCTTACCAGAGCTGGAGACGCCGCCGCCGGGCAGAGAAGGCCGAGCTCCCGTCGCTGGCGGGCGGAGTAGGCCGAGCTCCTTTTTCTATCGCTCGTGTTGACGAAGGGGTATGCGCGATTCCACGCCTTTCCGAGGCTGGGAGCTCGGAAACCTTCCAAGTGAAATGGTGCGCTCGCGCGGGCCGCTCGGAATTTGCCCATCATTTCTGGGCCTCAATTCTAAGGCCACCCAAACAGCTGAATTTGACGAATTTGCTCCAAATTCCAATTCCATGGCTAGATTCTGTGCATCCAAACACAGCATAAATGTAATTCCTATCAATATGCACTTCATGAGGAGGATAAAATTTAGAATAAAAGAGAGATACAATTTCCTCCCAACCAAGAGATCGACCATTCTTCAGCATCTTATACCATTCCGTAGCTCTGCCCTTCAGAGATATAGATAATAGCTTCCTCTTAACTTGGTATTTTGAAATACCTGCACTCTCAAACAACTCGCATAATTCATGTATAAAGAGTAAATGATCACTAGGATGGACAGTCCCATCTCCAAAATAGCAATTGTTCATAGCAAGTTCAACAATTTTAATAGGTATCTTGAAAGGAATGCTTTCAGTAGGTGGATTTAAAATATCACAAGCATCATTAGAGTTATCGCATATGGAAGATAAAGTATTATCAGAGCAAATTTTCTCCCCTAAAGATGGGAAGCTAAAAAGATCATAAAAACTAGCTTCCCCAAGCTTAGACTTCTCCATAGCATTAGCAGTAATTGCGTTCATACTAATAACATTGCTACTAGCATGCAAATAATGTTCCATAGGTTTTTAAATTTTCGCATCACACAATTCATGTCTTAACTCAGGAAATAGATTAAAAAGCTCACTGTTGTTTTCCATTATGCCTAACTAGTGAAAAATAAAAACAAGAAACAAAAAGATGCAACTGCAGGATCTAAAGGAAATAGCTTCGAGCACTCACACACCGGCAACAGTGCTAGGAAATAGCTTAGTAGTCGGAGGATGTGAATACCTTTTACCTTACCTCCACGGCAACGGCGCCAGAAAATAGCTTGATGTCTATGCACGCTTCTATTCGTGTAGACAGTGTTGGGCCTCCAAGAGCAGAGGTTTGTAGAACAGCAGCAAGTTTCCCTTAAGTGAATCACCCAAGGTTTATCGAACTCAAGGAGGTAGAGGTCAAAGATATCCCTCTCAAGCAACCCTGCAATTAAGATACAAGAAGTCTCTTGTGTCCCCAACACACCTAAAACACTTGTCAGATGTATAGGTGCACTAGTTCGGCGAAGAGATAGTGAAATACAAGTAATATGGATGATTGTAAGTAGTAATTGCAATCTGAAATATAAATGGCAGCAAGCGAACATGTAACAGAACTTGTTGGAAACGGTGTTTCAATGCTTAGAAACAAGGCCTAGGGATCATACTTTCACTAGTGGACACTCTCAACAATGATCACATAAATAAATAACTTCTCTTCACTTGTGCTACTCTTAAACACCCTCTTGTTGGATAACAAACACCATTCATTGTGTTGGGATACAAAAGCACACCTCAAGCCGGAGTAAACAAGCTCCACAACTTCCGGCCTCTAGAGTGCGTAATAGACCGTTACAATTTAGACCGAGTACTAACATAGCATACACACTGTCACCAATAGCTATGAAAGAGGGAATAGATCACATCAATACTATCATAGTAATAGTTTACTTCATAATCTACAAGAGATTACAATCATAACCTACGCCAAGTACTTCATGATGCACACACTGTCAACTTTACATCATGGAGGAGGAATAGACTACTTTAATAACATCACTAGAGTAGCACATGGATCAATAATGATACAAAGCTCATGATCACATAAAGATCACACCATGGGAGAGAGAGATGAACCACATAGCTGTAACATCCCAAATTTCAATAAAAGAAAGTTAGAAGAATTCCAGAGAGCAAAATTTCAAACCAACAAAAACTTTTTAAATTGCATATAGTGCCATGCATAGGACTTATGCATTTGATTGATATGCCATGATGATTGTTATTATGTGTTTAAGCTAAACCCTAAAACCCTAATGTGATCATGAGAAGATCACAAACCAAATAAATCTAAAAGAGGAAGAAAATCAAATAAATGCAAAACCCTAAAACCCTCACATATGCTCTATGGCATTTTTATAAATTTTGACCCTAGACCAATTTGGTCTTCACCATTAGTTGAATAATGTTACTAAACATTTATTACAACTTTTGGAATCAAAGAATCACAATTCAAATAAATTTCAAATGCAAAACTTGCTCACATATGATAATGGTCAAAACTGCCAATTATAGCCTGATCACTACTTTGAGCCATTGCAATTCAATTTTCTCAAACTAAACCTTGCTAACTCTTTGCACCACATCCAAGTCAACATCAAGATGAACACTTTTTGTAAAGATCACCATGCCAAATTATTTCTTGATCATTAGCTATGCTCATCCAAAGTTGCAACTTTTTAACATATGCAACAATCTCACACTTACCCAATTTTGCAAAAACTTGAATTCAACAATTCCACCACCACCTCTCATCATCTCTGGTCAAATACAACTCAACTAAACACACACAATTCAAATTGGTCAACCATTTGAATTCAATCAAAATTGGACAAAATTCACAAATTCCAAATATGGAACTATTTGACACTATTTGAAATAGTGATCTACCTAGCTCTAACCTACCTCAAACCACCCTATCTGGTCCCCTTGCCCCCTCTCACACTAAATGCAACATAGTAACCCTAAGAGGGAGGGCACACATGCCATAGCCATGGCCATGCTGGCCATGGGCACGTGCATGCCCCTCCCCTCTCTTCCTTCGTCGCCAGAGCTGGCCACCGTGCCCAAACGACGCCACCTCACCTCCTAGCACCGCCTAGCATCGCCACGGTCGAGGAGGAGCTCGACACTGGCCAGACCAGCGCGCGCGCAGAACGGCCAGTATGCCGCTCGCGTCGCACGTGTGCGCGCCGTGGACACGCCCTGGCCACCTCTCGCCTGGCCACCTCACGCACGCCCTGGACCACCTAGCTGCAGGTTGAGCATCGCCGCGTCGGCACAAAGCTCGCAGACACGCGCTCGACCAAGACCCGTGACCGCCGGTGCCGGAGACGACGACATGTTCCCGTGCACGCTGCGGCAGTCGTGGAAGCAATGCGACCAATTTAGCCACCGCCCGACCGTGCTGTCGCCGCCAATCGCTTCGCCAGGAACCGTAGAACAGCGCCACGCCCTCGCCTAGCTCGCTAGCTCGCCGGAGACGCCGCGAGCATGTCGACCACCTCACTGCCCCGCAACCCTCACTCGCCTCTATAAATACCGAGCTCCCCTCGTCGATCTGAGCACACCACCTTGCTCTCCACCTCTCACTGCTTCTCAACCACCACACCACTCGCTCGATTCTCGCCGGAGCTGCTCCAATTTGGAGATCGACGCCGCCAGTACCCGGAGGTCGCCGCCGTCGATTGGAGCTGTTCCAGGAGGAGCCACTGCTACCAGGAGACTCACCGTCGTCCACAACTTCGTCGAGCATACTGCCAACCCTAGCTGGAGCCGCCGTAAGCTCTCCGACCCCCTACCCTCGCCGCGCCAGCAACCCCCTCTCGCCGGAGAAGATGATGCACTGGCACCGTCCGATCCTGTTCTAATCCTACGCCTCTGGTTAATCCATACCGCTTCGGGCGTTATGAGCCGCTGACGGGTGGAGCCCCTTGTCAGGCAGCCCACGCAGGCACAGACGCGTGGTGGGCCGGCCTTGGGCCGTTTTAAACCCTTTCAGCCCATTGATACGTCTCCGACGTATCGATAATTTCTTATGTTCCATGCCACATTATTGATGATATCTACATGTTTTATGCACACTTTATGTCATATTCGTGCATTTTCTGGAACTAACCTATTAACAAGATGCCGAAGTGCCAGTTCCTGTTTTCTGCTGTTTTTGGTTTCAGAAATCCTAGTAACAAAATATTCTCGGAATTGGACGAAATCAACGCCCAGGTTCCTATTTTGCCCGGAAGCATCCAGAACACACGAGAACCGCCAGAGAGGGGGCACAGGCCCACCAAACCCTAGGCCAGCGCGGCCAAGGGGGGGCCCGCGCCCCCCCATAGTGTCGGCGCTCCTTCGACCTCCTGACGCCGCCTCTTCGCCTATATAAAGCCCCTAGACCTAAAACCTCGATACGAAAAAGCCATGGTACGAGAAACCATCCAGAGCCGCCGCCATCGCGAAGCCAAGATCTGGGGGACAGGAGTCTCTGTTCTGGCACGCTGCCGGGACGGGGAAGTGCCCCCGGAAGGCTCCTCCATCGACACCACCGCCATCTTCATCAACGCTGCTGTCTCCCATGAGGAGGGAGTAGTTCTCCATCGAGGCTCGGGGCTGTACCGGTAGCTATGTGGTTCATCTCTCTCCCTATGTACTTCAATACAATAATCTCATGAGCTGCCTTACATGATTGAGATTCATATGATGATGCTTGTAATCTAGATGTCGTTATGCTAGTCAAGTGAATTTTACTTATGTGATCTCCGGAGACTCCTTGTCCCACGTGTGTAAAGGTGACAGTGTGTGCACCGTGTGGGTCTCTTAGGCTATATTTCACAGAATACTTATTCACTGTTATGAATGGCATAGTGAAGTGCTTATTTATATCCCTTTATGATTGCAATGTGTTTTGTATCACAATTTATCTATGTGCTACTCTAGTGATGTTATTAAAGTAGTTTATTCCTCCTGCACGGTGTAATGGTGACAGTGTGTGCATCCGTGTTAGTACTTGGCGTAGGCTATGATTGTGATCTCTTGTAGATTATGAAGTTAACTATTGCTATGATGGTATTGATGTGATCTATGCCTCCTTTCGTAGCGTGAAGGTGACAGTGTGCATGCTATGTTAGTACTTGGTTTGGTTGTGTTGATCTATCTTGCACTCTAAGGTTATTTAAATATGAACATTGAATATTGTGGAGCTTGTTAACTCCGGCATTGAGGGTTCGTGTAATCCTACGCAATGGTGTTCATCATCCAAAAAAAGAGTGTAGAGTATGCATTTATCTATTATGTTATGTGATCAAAGTTGAGAGTGTCCACTAGTGAAAGTATGATCCCTAGGCCTTGTTCCTAAATACTGCTATCGCTGCTTGTTTACTGTTTTACTGCGTTACTACTGCTGCGTTACTACTACTGCGTTACTACTGCTGCGTTACTACTATTTGTTTACTGTCCTGGGCAAAGCACTTTTCTGGTGCCGTTGCTACTGCTCATACTTATTCATACCACCTGTATTTCACTATCTCTTCGCCGAACTAGTGCACCTATTAGGTGTGTTGGGGACACAAGAGACTTCTTGCTTTGTGGTTGCAGGGTTGCATGAGAGGGATATCTTTGACCTCTTCCTCCCTGAGTTCGATAAACCTTGGGTGATCCACTTAAGGGAAACTTGCTGCTGTTCTACAAACCTCTGCTCTTGGAGGCCCAACACTGTCTACAGGAAAAGGAGGGGGCGTAGACATCAAGCTATTTTCTGGCGCCATTGCCGGGGAACGAAGGAAAGCTACACCATTTCCTCCGTCGTCAACCACGCGCCAGTTGTGGACAGCAAGCTATTTTCTGGCGCCGTTGCCGGGGAGGAAAGGTAAAAGGCACTCATACTTCGGTTCCAGGTAAAGTACTTTTCTGGCGCCATTGTGTTTGTGCTCGAAGCTATTTCCTTTAGATCCTGCAATTGCATCTTTTTGTTTGTTGTTTACACTTGTAAGGCATAATGGACAACAATGAGCTTCTTATTCTATTTCCTGATTTAAGACATGGATGGTTTGATCCGAAAATTAAAAAACCCATGGAACATATTAGCATGAACACATTGAACACCATTGTTGCTAATGATATGAAAAATTCTAAGCTTGGGGAAGCTGGCTTTGATGAGCATGATCTTTTTAGTCCCCCAAGAATGGAGGAGAAAATTTACTTTGAAGATACTTTGCCTCCTATTTATGATGATTATAATGATAGTAGTCTTTTGGTGCCACCTACTATGGAGAGTGAATTTGATTATGATTACAATATGCCTCCTATATTTGATGATAGCTACTTTGTTGAATTTGCTCCCACTACAACTAATAAAATTGATTATGCTTATGTGGAGAGTAATAATTTTATGCATGAGACTCATGATAAGAATGCTTTATGTGATAGTTATATTGTTGAGTTTTCTCATGATGCTACTGAAAGTTATTATGAGAGAGGAAAATATAGTTGTGGAAATTTTCATGTTACTAAAACACCTCTCTATGTGCTGAAATTTTTGAAGCTACACTTGTTCTATCTTCCTATGCTTGTTACTTTGCTCTTCATGAACTTGTTTATGTACAAGATTCCTTTTCATAGGAAGCATGTTAGGCTTAAATGTGTTTTGAATTTGCTTCTTGATGCTCTCTTTTGCTTCAAATACTATTTCTTGCGAGTGCATCATTAAAAACTGTTGAGCCCATCTTAATGGCTATAAAGAAAGAACTTCTTGGGAGATAACCCATGTGTTATTTTGCTACAGTACTTTGTTTTTATTTTGTGTCTTGGAAGTTGTTTACTACTGTAGCAACCTCTCCTTATCTTAGTTTTGTGTTTTGTTGTGCCAAGTAAAGTCGTTGATAGTAAGGTTGATACTAGATGTGGATTACTGCGCAGAAACAGATTTCTTTGCTGTCACGAATCTGGGCATAATTCTCTGTAAGTAACTCAGAAAATTATGCCAATTTACGTGAGTGATCCTCAGATATGTACGCAACTTTCATTCAATTTGAGCATTTTCATTTGAGCAAGTCTGGTGCCTCGATAAAATTCGTCTTTACGGACTGTTCTGTTTTGACAGATTCTGCCTTTTATTTCGCATTGCTTCTTTTGCTATGTGGGATGGATTTCTTTGTTCCATTGACTTCCAGTAGTTTTGGGCAATGTCCAGAAGTGTTAAGAATGATTGTGTCACCTCTGAACATATGAATTTTTTATTATGCACTAACCCTCTAATGAGTTGTTTTGAGTTTGGCGTGAAGAAAGTTTTCAAGGGTCAAGAGAGGAGGATGATACAATATGATCAAGAAGAGTGAAAGCTCTAAGCTTGGGGATGCCCCGGTGGTTCACCCCTGCATATATCAAGAAGACTCAAGCATCTAAGCTTGGGGATGCCCAAGGCATCCCCTTCTTCATCGACAAATTATCAGGTTCCTTCTCTTGAAACTATATTTTTATTCGGTCACATCTTATGTACTTTACTTGGAGCGTCTGTATGCTTTTGTTTTTGTTTTTGTTTGAATAAATGCTTGTGTGGGAGAGAGACACGCTCCGCTGGTTCGTATGAACACATGTGTTCTTAGCTTTTAATGTTCATGGCGAAGGTTGAAACTGCTTCGTTAATTTGTTATATGGTTGGAAACGGAAAATGCTACATGTAGTAATTGGTAGAATGTCTTGGATAATGTGATACTTGGCAATTGTTGTGCTCATGTTTAAGCTCTTGCATCATATACTTTGCACCTATTAATGAAGAAATACATAGAGCTTGCTAAAATTTGGTTTGCATAATTGGTCTCTCTAAGGTCTAGATAATTTCTAGTATTGAGTTTGAACAACACGGAAGACGGTGTAGAGTCTTATAATGTTTACAATATGTCTTTTATGTGAGTTTTGCTGCACCGGTTCATCCTTGTGTTTGTTTCAAATAACCTTGCTAGCCTAAACCTTGTATCGAGAGGGAATACTTCTCATGCATCCAAAATCCTTGAGCCAACCACTATGCCATTTGTGTCCACCATACCTACCTACTACATGATATTTCTCCGCCATTCCAAAGTAAATTGCTTGAGTGCTACCTTTAAAATTCCATCATTCGCCTTTGCAATATATAGCTCATGGGACAAATAGCTTAAAAACTATTGTGGTATTGAATATGTACTTATGCACTTTATCTCTTATTAAGTTGCTTGTTGTGCGATAACCATGTTTCTGGGGACGCCATCAACTATTCTTTGTTGAATATCATGTGAGTTGCTATGCATGTCCGTCTTGTCTGAAGTAAGAGAGAGCTACCACCTTATGGTTAAGCATGCATATTGTTAGAGAAGAACATTGGGCCGCTAACTAAAGCCATGATTCATGGTGGAAGTTTCGGTTTTGGACATATATCCTCAATCTCATATGAGAATAATAATTGTTGCCACATGCTTATGCATTAAAGAGGAGTCCATTATCTGTTGTCCATGTTGTCCCGGTATGGATGTCTAAGTTGAGAATAATCAAAAGCGAGAAATCCAAAATGCGAGCTTTCTCCTTAGACCTTTGTACAGGCGGCATGGAGGTACCCCATTGTGACACTTGGTTAAAACATGTGTATTGCGATGATCCGGTAGTCCAAGCTAATTAGGACAAGGTGCGGGCACTATTAGTATACTATGCATGAGGCTTGCAACTTGTATGATATAATTTACATAACTCATATGCTTTATTACTACCGTTGACAAAATTGTTTCATGTTTTCAAAATAAAAGCTCTAGCACAAATATAGCAATCGATGCTTTCCTTGTTGAAGGACCTTTCTTTTTACTTTTATGTTGAGTCAGTTCACCTATTTCTCTCCACCTCAAGAAGCAAACACTTGTGTGAACTGTGCATTGATTCCTACATACTTGCATATTGCACTTATTATATTACTCTATGTTGACGATTATCCATGAGATATACATGTTATAAGTTGAAAGCAACCACTGAAACTTAATCTTCCTTTGTGTTGCTTCAATACCTTTACTTTGATTTATTGCTTTATGAGTTAACTCTTATGCAAGACTTATTGATGCTTGTCTTGAAGTACTATTCATGAAAAGTCTTTGCTATATGATTCACTTGTTTACTCATGTCATATACATTGTTTTGATCGCTGCATTCACTACATATGCTTTACAAATAGTATGATCAAGGTTATGATGGCATGTCACTCCAGAAATTATCTTTGTTTATCGTTTACCTGCTCGGGACGAGCAGAAACTAAGCTTGGGGATGCTGATACGTCTCCGACGTATCGATAATTTCTTATGTTCCATGCCACATTATTGATGATATCTACATGTTTTATGCACACTTTATGTCATATTCGTGCATTTTCTGGAACTAACCTATTAACAAGATGCCGAAGTGCCAGTTCCTGTTTTCTGCTGTTTTTGGTTTCAGAAATCCTAGTAACGAAATATTCTCGGAATTGGACGAAATCAACGCCCAGATTCCTATTTTGCCCGGAAGCATCCAGAACACACGAGAACCGCCAGAGAGGGGGCACAGGCCCACCAAACCCTAGGCCGGCGCGGCCAAGGGGGGGCCCGCGCCCCCCTATAGTGTCGGCGCCCCTTCGACCTCCTGACGCCGCCTCTTCGCCTATATAAAGCCCCTGGACCTAAAACCTCGATACGAAAAAGCCACGGTACGAGAAACCATCCAGAGCCGCCGCCATCGCGAAGCCAAGATCTGGGGGACAGGAGTCTCTGTTCCGGCACGCCGCCGGGACGGGGAAGTGCCCCCGGAAGGCTCCTCCATCGACACCACCGCCATCTTCATCAACGCTGCTGTCTCCCATGAGGAGGGAGTAGTTCTCCATCGAGGCTCGGGGCTGTACCGGTAGCTATGTGGTTCATCTCTCTCCCTATGTACTTCAATACAATAATCTCATGAGCTGCCTTACATGATTGAGATTCATATGATGATGCTTGTAATCTAGATGTCGTTATGCTAGTCAAGTGAATTTTACTTATGTGATCTCCGGAGACTCCTTGTCCCACGTGTGTAAAGGTGACAGTGTGTGCACCGTGTGGGTCTCTTAGGCTATATTTCACAGAATACTTATTCACTGTTATGAATGGCATAGTGAAGTGCTTATTTATATCCCTTTATGATTGCAATGTGTTTTGTATCACAATTTATCTATGTGCTACTCTAGTGATGTTATTAAAGTAGTTTATTCCTCCTGCACGGTGTAATGGTGACAGTGTGTGCATCCGTGTTAGTACTTGGCGTAGGCTATGATTGTGATCTCTTGTAGATTATGAAGTTAACTATTGCTATGATGGTATTGATGTGATCTATGCCTCCTTTCGTAGCGTGAAGGTGACAGTGTGCATGCTATGTTAGTACTTGGTTTGGTTGTGTTGATCTATCTTGCACTCTAAGGTTATTTAAATATGAACATTGAATATTGTGGAGCTTGTTAACTCCGGCATTGAGGGTTCGTGTAATCCTACACAATGGTGTTCATCATCCAACAAAAGAGTGTAGAGTATGCATTTATCTATTCTGTTATGTGATCAAAGTTGAGAGTGTCCACTAGTGAAAGTATGATCCCTAGGCCTTGTTCCTAAATACTATTATCGCTGCTTGTTTACTGTTTTACTGCGTTACTACTGCTGCGTTACTACTGCTGCGTTACTACTGTTTGTTTACTGTCCTGGGCAAAGCACTTTTCTGGTGCCGTTGCTACTGCTCATACTTATTCATACCACCTGTATTTCACTATCTCTTCGCCGAACTAGTGCACCTATTAGGTGTGTTGGGGACACAAGAGACTTCTTGCTTTGTGGTTGCAGGGTTGCATGAGAGGGATATCTTTGACCTCTTCCTCCCTGAGTTCGATAAACCTTGGGTGATCCACTTAAGGGAAACTTGATGCTGTTCTACAAACCTCTGCTCTTGGAGGCCCAACACTGTCTACAGGAAAAGGAGGGGGCGTAGACATCAAGCTATTTTCTGGCGCCGTTGCCGGGGAACGAAGGAAAGCTACACCATTTCCTCCCTCGTCAACCACGCGCCAGTTGTGGATAGCACCCATTTAGCTTTCCCGCCAGCCCAGTTAATTCCAAATTCGATTTAAACAATTCCAAACAAATTCAATACTGCCCAAACTTTGAAATTCAATAGATTTAAATTGGCTTAACCAAATTCAATGAATTTTATGTTGTTGGAAAGCTAATGAAAATATCTACACAATGCCACTGGTCCCATGACCAGATTTGTGGTAGAATTAATTTGATAAAAAGAAGAAGGCAGGGACTTTTCCCTATTCAAATAATTATTAAAAATCAACCAAAATAGATATTAAGTTAATTCCAACTCTAATAGCTCACATTTGACTTACACTAATTGATTATGCAATAAAATGGTGTGGTCACTCTGCATGATCATGCCCTAGTGTAATTGATGGATAATATGGCTAGTTTAACTAGTTGATATTGTCCAAAACTATTAAGTAATTCATATGAAGTCTTATACTTCATTTAAACCTTGTCTCAAATGAATTCATGTGATGTTTGGACCCCTGGCCAAACTCACTTATATGAATTACTTGGAGATTTAAATCATATGTAGCACTATTAAATAGTATGAGGTGGTCTACCTCATTTAAATCATTTTCTCAAATGATAATGATGAATATTTGACTTAGATCAAAATAAGTTCATCTATGATGATTTGAGAAATTAAATCTTAAGAAGATTTCAATGAGAGGAAAATATTTCTCAAGAACCCTATGGAAACTATCATTTACATATTAAAATAAAAAGAAGTAAATTCTCCTCAAGCAACACAACCCATGCACCCTAATTAGGTTATTTGTGTGCATAGAATAGTTTGTGTGTTTATATGTGATACATGGAATAGCCATTGAATTAGTGAGTAATTATACTCGTATTCAAATTTAGACGCTAGCACCGGAGAGTACACCGAAGAAGAAGGATGCTACCAGGAGGAGGAGGAGGAGGAGAACTTTGAGAACTACCAAGGCAAGCTAATATTCTTGCAAAGTGCAAAGCCCCTTGGGGCAAGGCACCATGAACCTTACCTTTTTCTACATAAGCCTATCCCAAGTTTATACCTTACAAGTTTTACTTGTTTTCTCAAGAAGTTACTTTTATAGTTAACTTTGGTCAAAGTACAAGAGTTTACTAGAGTAGTGAAGTTATTCTAAATCAAGCAAAGCAAGATAGCACCCCTCATGAATTAGAGCTAGTGCTAATGAAATAAAATTTGACTACTCTAGATGGGAACAATGTGAATTGAAATGAATTTGAAACCTTGGAATGATGATGCATTCCATTGAATGATTTTTGAAGGTGAATATGACCAAGAGAAGATAGTGATTTTTGATAAACATGATATTGGTTTGAATGCGATACCTTTCCAATATTAAGTACCCCCACAATACCTGATTATGGGTAGGGCTTAACTGGAAGTTTATGCATCTTAGTATGGGTTCCCTCTGAACACATGTCATAGGGGTTACGCTTGAGGCTGCCTCCGTTGTTGAGAAATGATGTGAAATTGAGGTGAATTGTACGGCCAAGCCCTGTGCAGTTCTGATAACCCACAAGTATAGGGGATCGCAGCAGTCTTCGAGGGAAGTAAAACCCAAATTTATTGATTCGACACAAGGGGAGGTAAAGAATACTTATAAGCCTTAACAACTGAGTTGTCAATTCAACTGCACCTGGAAAAGCACTAGCAACAGGGGTGATGTGAAAGTAGCAGTAATATGAGAGCAGTAGTAATAGTAACACAGCAGCAGTAATAGCAATATGAGAGCAATGGCACCAGAAAATAGTTGATACTACTTCCAATGTCATGTAGAACAAGTATATAATGATGAGAGATGGACCGGGGTTCCCAGCGATCTACACTAGTGGTAACTCTCCAATAAGTGACAAGTGTTGGGTGAACAAATTACAGTTGGGCAATTGACAGGATTGATAAAGCATTAAGAAAGAACATCAATTTATTAATCATGTAGGCATGTTTTCCAATTATAGTCGTACGTGCTCGCAATGAGAAACTTGCACAACATCTTTTGTCCTACCAGCCGGTGGCAGCCGGGCCTCAAGGGAAACTACTGGATATTAAGGTACTCCTTTTAATAGAGTACCGGAGCAAAGCATTAACACTCCATGAAAACATGTGATCCTCACATCACTACCATCCCCTCCGGTTGTCCCGATTTCTGTCACTTCGGGGCCTTCGGTTCCGGACAGTGACATGTGCATACAACTTGTAGATACAATCTAAGCAATAAGTATAGAGCTCAAATCTAAGATCATGCCACTCGGACCCTAGTGACAAGCATTAAGTATAACAAGATTGCAGCAACAATAACTTCACAAACTTTATAGATAGACTAATCATAATGTATCATCCATCGGATCCCAACAAACACAACACCGATTACATCAGATGAATCTCAATCATGTAAGGCAGCTCATGAGATCATTGTATTGAAGTACATGGAGGAGAGAATACCAACTAGCTACTGCTAGAACCCGTAGTCCATGGGGGAACTACTCACGGAGCATGATGGAGGCGGTGGCGTTGATGGAGATGGCTTCCGGGGGCACTTCCCCGTCCCGGCCGGGTGCCGGAACAGAGACTTCTGTCCCCCAAATTGGAGTTTCACGACGGTGGCGGCGCCCCTGGAGTCTTTCTAGAGTTTCGTCAATTGGTACGGTGTTTTTAGGTCGAAAGGGCTTTTATAGGCGAAGAGGCGGCGCAGGGGGGCACCTGGGGGCGCCACACCCTAGGCCGGCGCGGCCAGGGTCTGGCCCGCGCCGCCATGTGGTGTGGTGGCCCCCTGGCCCCTCTCCGACTCTTCTTCGGTGTTCTGGAGCCTTCCGGGAAAAATAGGAGGTTTGGCGTTGATTTCGTCCAATTCCGAGAATATTGCCCGAACAGCCTTTCTGGAACCAAAAACAGCAGAAAACAGGAACTGGCACTGTGGCATCTCGTTAATAGGTTAGTTCCGGAAAATGCATGAAATCATCATAAAGTGCAAGCAAAACATGTAAGTATTGTCATAAAACAAGCATGGAACGACAGAAATTATGGATACGTCGGGGACGTATCAGCATCCCCAAGCTTAGTTCCTGCTCGTCCCGAGCAGGTAAACGATAAAAAGAATAATTTTTGTAGTGACATGTTACTTACATAACCTTGATCATACTATTACAAAGCATATGAAATGAATGAAGTGACTCAAGGCAATGATCTATAGTTGCTAACAAATAGATAACATATGGCAAAACTTTTCGTGAATAGTACTTTCAAGACAAGCATCAAAAGATTGCACAAGAGTTAACTCATAAAGCAATAGATTCAAAGTAAAGGCATCGAAGCAACACAAAGGAAGATTTAAGTTTCAGCGGTTGCTTTCAACTTTCAACATGTATATCTCATGGATATTGTCAACATAGAGTAATATGATGAATGCAAATATGCAAGTATGTAAGAATCAATGCACAGTTGACACAAGTGTTTGCTTCTAAGATGGAAGGAAGTAGGTAAACTGACTCAATCATAAAGTAAAATAATGGCCCTTCGCAGAGGGAAGCATTGATTGCTATATTTGTGCTAGAGCTTTGGTTTTGAAAACATAAAGAGAGCATAAAAGTAAAGTTTTGAGAGGTGTTTGTTGTTGTCAATGAATGGTAATGGGTACACTAACTACCTCGCCAACCGGACCTCCAAGAGCGGCTCCCATGAATTATTTGCTTGTTTATGTGGCACTCCTTCCAACCTTTCTTACACAAACCATGGCTAACCGAATCCTCGGGTGCCGGCCAACAATCTCATACCATGAAGGAGTGCCTTTCTATTTTAGTTTTATTATGATGATGACACTCCCCCCAACCTTTGCTTACACAAGCCATGGCTAACCGAATCCTTCGGGTGCCGTCCAACAATCACAAACCATGGAGGAGTGTCTATTTAGGTTAATTAATTTGGGACTGGGAATCCCATTGCCAGCTCTTTTTGCAAAATTATTGGATAAGCGGATGTGCCACTAGTCCATATGAGAGTCCGTCAAAAGTAAATGACAAGGTTGAAAGCTAAACACCACATACTTCCTCATGAGCTATAAAACATTAACACAAATTGAGAAGCATTTTGAATTATTTAAAGGTAGCACTCAAGCAATTTACTTTGGAATGGCAGGAAATACCACATAGTAGGTAGGTATGGTGGACACAAATGGCATAGGTTTTGGCTCAAGGTTTTTGGATGCACGAGAAGTATTCCCTCTCAGTACAAGGCTTTGGCTAGCAAGGTTGTTTGAAGCAAACACAAGTATGAACCGGTACAAAGAAAACTTACATAAGAACATATTGCAAGCATTATAATACTCTACACTGTCTTCCTTGTTGCTCAAACACTTTTACCAGAAAATATCTAGACCTTAAGAGAGATCAATTATGCAAACCAATTTTAACAAGCTTTACGGTAGTTCTCCACTAATAGGTTTAAACTACATGCAAAAACTTATGATCTACTTGAGAGCTCAAAACAATTGCCAAGTATCAAATTATCCAAGACATATGAGGCATTTTCTGCTTCCAACCAAATAAAGATAAGTATTGTAGCTTCCAACTTTTATCATTGAACATTAAAAGTAAAACGAAGAACAAGTGTTCATATGAAAAAGCGGAGCATGTATCTCTCCCAAACAAGGATTGCTAGGATCCGAATTTATTCAAACACAAACAAAAATAAAAACACACAGACGCTCCAAGTAAAGCACATAAGATGTGACTGAATAAAAATATAGTTTCAGGGGAGGAACCTGATAAGTTGATGAAGAAGGGGATGCCTTGGGCATCCCCAAGCTTAGATGCTTGAATCTTCTTAAAATATGCAGGGATGAACCACGGGGGCATCCCCAAGCTTAGACTTTTCACTCTTCTTGATCATATATCATCCTCCTCTCTTGACCCTTGAAAACTTCCTTCACAACAAACTTCTCATAAACTTCATTAGAGGGGTTAGTACTCAAAAAATTTGAATCCACCTTGGTCCTGTAGTGGCACATTGCAAGAACTCAATAAAACATTAGCTACAGCTCTCTATGTCTAGAAAAGCTTGCTTAAAGTCCACAAGAGACAATGCCAAAAATAGAGATAGAATCTGCCAAAACAGAACAGCCAGTAAAGACGAATTTTAAATAAATACTTCCGTTGCTCAAATCAGAAAACTCAAAACTAATGAAAGTTGCGTACATATCTGAGGAACACGCACGTAAATTGGCATAATTTTCTGAGTTCCCACAGAGAATTAGACCCAGATTCGTGACAGATAGAAATCTGTTTCTGCGTAGAAATCCAAATCTAGTATCGACCTTCGATTAGAGGCTTCACTTGGCACAACAAAACACAAAACTAAGATAAGGAGAGGTTGCTACAGTAGTAAACAACTTCCAAGACACAAATATAAAACAAGGTACTGTAGAAAAATAACACATGGGTTATCTCCCAAGAAGTTACTTTCTTTATAGCCATTAAGATGGGCTCAGCAGTTTTAATGATGCACTCGCAAGAAATAGTATTTGAAGCAAAAGAGAGCATCCAGAGGCAAATTCAAAACACATTTAAGCCTAACATGCTTCCTATGCAAAGGAATCTTGTACACAAATAAATTCATGAAGAACAAAGTGGCAAGCATAAGAAGATAAAACAAGAGTAGCTTCAACAATTTCAGCATATAGAGAGGTGTATTAGTACCATGAAAATTTCTACTACCATATTTTCCTCTCTCATAATAATTTTCAGTAGCTTCATGAACAAACTCAACAATATAACTATCACATGCAGCATGCTTCTCATGATTTCCAAACACATAATTTTTATCAAGTTCAAGAATAGTGGAATAAAAACTTTCAAACTTACTTTTATTAATAATATAACAAGGTAGTTGATCAATCTCAAGAGATATGGGACTCATAGAATAAGTCAAGGACTCTCCAATCCCATTTTCATTAGTAGTACAATTAATAGTATCAAGTAACATAGGACCATCATCTAGAGCTTTATCATAAACATTTGCTAAGCAAAATTCTTTAGTACCATGCATTTCGACATCAGGCACAAACAAAGCATTATCATAAGATTTATCAAAGTAGCATGGATTATCATAAATAACAGTAGCATAATTATTCTCACAAGTATTACTCATAGGTACTATTTCAAGAGAATCCAGAGGAACATAACATTCAACCTCTTTCGGTAAGCATGGAGGACAATCAAATAGTGTAAGAGATAAAGAGTTACTCTCATCAGAAGGTCGGCATGGGTAGCTAATCCATTCTTCCCCCTTTTGTTCGTCGCTCTCCTCTTCTTTTTCATCCAATGAGCTTTCAGGTTCATCAATTTCCTCCTCTTTTTCATCCAATGAGCTTTCAGGTTCATCAGTTTCTTCTTCCACTGATTCCTGCAAATTGTGAGTGCATTCTTGTGCATTAATGTGTCTCTCTTTATAATCAAGGATATAAGGATTCCTACTGTAGCATTCTATGCAAGAATTAAGGATAGTAGAGACATAATCTTTAAGGTCCTTACAAATAGCACAAGTTTCATAATTCTCAACCATGAAGGATTCTATCTCGGAGGCTCCCATAAATAAGACAAATTGTTCTACCTCTTCGAACCCATAATGAATATAGCAATTCCGGTTATAGTTCTTAATAAAAAATTCCTCACTAAAGCCACATTGAAATTTAAGATGTTTAGTATCCTGTTGAGAGCAACAGTTTATATCATGGCGTCTAAGCAAGATTCTAGCAATTGTATTTAATTTCTCTATCATAGCACTCATTATTTTACAAGTTCTTGATTCTCTATAATTATTATAACATTCTATAAGCTCCAAGTAGGTTGTAGGTTCTCCCATAATAGCAGTTTTTAATTTTTCGGTTTTTCAAATTTTTATGGATTTTTGGGTATATGAGGAAAATAAAACAAAACTGAAATAAACTAGACAAAAGTAAACTAAGCAAAGTAATACTAGACAGAAATAAACTAAGCACAAGTAAACTAGGAAAAAGTAAACTAAGCAAAACAAAATAAAATAAAACAGAGAGAGAGGTAGAGTGTACTCCCCAGGTGAACTTATGAGTAGAGCTATGCCTCCCCGGCAACGGCGCCAGAAAACAGTCTTGATAACCCACAAGTATAGGGGATCGTAGCAGTCTTCGAGGGAAGTAAAACCCAAATTTATTGATTCGACACAAGGGGAGGTAAAGAATACTTATAAGCCTTAACAACTGAGTTGTCAATTCAGCTGCACCTGGAAAAGCACTAGCAACAGGGGTGATGTGAAAGTAGCAGTAATATGAGAGCAGAGTAACAAGAATACAGCAGCAAAGAATAGCAATATGAGAGCAATGGCACCAGAAAATAGTTGATACTACTTCCAATGTCATGTAGAACAAGTATATAATGATGAGAGATGGACCGGGGTTCCCAGCGATCTACACTAGTGGTAACTCTCCAATAAGTGACAAGTGTTGGGTGAACAAATTACAGTTGGGCAATTGACAGGATTGATAAAGCATTAAGAAAGAACATCAATTTATTAATCATGTAGGCATGTTTTCCAATTATAGTCGTACGTGCTCGCAATGAGAAACTTGCACAACATCTTTTGTCCTACCAGCCGGTGGCAGCCGGGCCTCAAGGGAAACTACTGGATATTAAGGTACTCCTTTTAATAGAGTACCGGAGCAAAGCATTAACACTCCATGAAAACATGTGATCCTCACATCACTACCATCCCTTCCGGTTGTCCCGATTTCTGTCACTTCGGGGCCTTCGGTTCCGGACAGTGACATGTGCATACAACTTGTAGATACAATCTAAGCAATAAGTATAGAGCTCAAATCTAAGATCATGCCACTCGGGCCCTAGTGACAAGCATTAAGTATAACAAGATTGCAGCAACAATAACTTCACAAACTTTATAGATAGACTAATCATAATGTATCATCCATCGGATCCCAACAAACACAACACCGATTACATCAGATGAATCTCAATCATGTAAGGCAGCTCATGAGATCATTGTATTGAAGTACATGGAGGAGAGAATACCAACTAGCTACTGCTAGAACCCGTAGTCCATGGGGGAACTACTCACGGAGCATGATGGAGGCGGTGGCGTTGATGGAGATGGCTTCCGGGGGCACTTCCCCGTCCCGGCAGGGTGCCGGAACAGAGACTTCTGTCCCCCGAATTGGAGTTTCACGACGGTGGCGGCGCCCCTGGAGTCTTTCTGGAGTTTCGTCAATTGGTACGGTGTTTTTAGGTCGAAAGGGCTTTTATAGGCGAAGAGGTGGCGCAGGGGGGCACCTGGGGGCGCCACACCCTAGGCCGGCGCGGCCAGGGTCTGGCCCGCACCGCCATGTGGTGTGGTGGCCCCCTGGCCCCTCTCCGACTCTTCTTCGGTGTTCTGGAGCCTTCCGGGAAAAATAGGAGGTTTGGCGTTGATTTCGTCCAATTCCGAGAATATTGCCCGAACAGCCTTTCTGGAACCAAAAACAGCAGAAAACAGGAACTGGCACTGTGGCATCTCGTTAATAGGTTAGTTCCGGAAACTGCATGAAATCATCATAAAGTGCAAGCAAAACATGTAAGTATTGTCATAAAACAAGCATGGAACGACAGAAATTATGGATACGTCGGGGACGTATCAAGTTCCCAGGTTGATAGTTGGTCTTCATTGGGAGGCCAAGCTCATGGGGAGAGGTGCTCATACTAGGATTTGTAAGTGAAAGGTTATGGTTGATGATCCGCGTACTGTGTTACGATGATTCGGGGTAATCCCGGCGGATGAAATCAAATGTTGTGGCACAAGTGTGCAACCTCTGCAGAGTGTAAACCTATTCGAATAGCCGCGTCCATGGTTACGGACGGTTGGAAAGGCCATACAGTTTCCGATGTCATATCTTTGAAAATGATGTTGAAAGAAGATGGTGAAATGACTTGAGGTGAATTGAATTGAAATCACCACTTGAATGGTGGGAATGACACTAATGTTCCCACTTGAGTTAGTTAGCACTTGAATAAGCTTTTTCTCAAATACTTGTGAACAAAAATTGGCTTTATGCAAATAAACTAGACCTTAGCAAACCATACTAGAGATTGTCTAGCACTTACATTAGTATTAGTTTGCGAGTACTTGAAGTACTCACGGCTTTGTCCCTGGCTATTCAAATGGCCAGAGTATGAAGATGAACAAGGAGATGACCAGCAGGACGCCTACGACAACTAGGAGTCTTCCGACGTCAAGCGTTGGCCTGTGGACTAGAGAGTCCTTGTATCTTACGCTTCCGCTATGAACTTGTGTTTGTTCGTTGATCAATAGATCAACTATTCGTGTAATATGGATGATGTGATTCCAAGTTGTAAGACATTATGGTTTGTAATGAATGATGACTGTGATACTTAACTATTATGCCTCGCAACAACAATATTCCTGGGATTGCGATGTATGACATAATAGGCATTCAGACTTAAAAATCCGGGTGTTGACAAGTTGGTATCAGAGCCATTGTTTGACCTTAGAAGACCTTAGTTAGAATGGGCGTTCTGAAACAAAAAAAAACTTAGTTAGAATGCAAATAATGTTCCATAGGTTTTTAAATTTTCGCATCACACAATTCATGTCTTAACTCAGGAAATAGATTAAAAAGCTCACTGTTGTTTTCCATTATGCCTAACTAGTGAAAAATAAAAACAAGAAACAAAAAGATGCAATTGCAGGATCTAAAGGAAATAGCTTCGAGCACTCACACACCGGCAACAGTGCTAGGAAATAGCTTAGTAGTCGGAGGATGTGAATACCTTTTACCTTACCTCCCGGCAAGAACGGCGCCAAAAATAGCTTGATGTCTATGCACGCTTCTATTCCTCAGAGATGTTGTTGGGCCTCCAAGAGCAGAGGTTTGTAGAACAGTAGCAAGTTTCCCTTAAGTGAATCACCCAAGGTTTATCGAACTCAGGGAGGTAGAGGTCAAAGATATCCCTCTCAAGCAACCCTGCAATTAAGATACAAGAAGTCTCTTGTGTCCCCAACACACCTAATACACTTGTCAGATGTATAGGTGCACTAGTTTGGCGAAGAGATAGTGAAATACAAGTAATATGGATGATTGTAAGTAGTAATTGCAATCTGAAATATAAATGGCAGCAAGCGAACATGTAACAGAACTTGTTGGAAACGGTATTTCAATGCTTAGAAACAAGGCCTAGGGATCATACTTTCACTAGTGGACACTCTCAACAATGATCACATACATAAATAACTTCTCTTCACTTGTGCTACTCTTAAACACCCTCTTGTTGGATAACAAACACCATTCATTGTGTTGGGCTACAAAAGCACACCTCAAGCTGGAGTAAACAAGCTCCACAACTTCCGGCCTCTAGAGTGCATAATAGACTGTTACAATTTAGACCGAGTACTAACATAGCATACACACTGTCACCAATAGCTATGAAAGGGAGAATAGATCACATCAATACTATCATAGTAATAGTTTACTTCATAATCTACAAGAGATTACAATCATAACCTACGCCAAGTACTTCATGATGCACACACTGTCAACTTTACATCATGGAGGAGGAATAGACTACTTTAATAACATCACTAGAGTAGCACATGGATTAATAATGATACAAAGCTCATGATCACATAAAGATCACACCATGGGAGAGAGAGATGAATCACATAGCTACCGGTAGAGCCCTCAGCCTCGGGGGAGAACTACTCCCTCCTCATCATGGGAGACAACAACGACGATGAAGATGGCGGTGGTGTCGATGGAGATGACTTCCGGGGGCAATTCCCCGTCCCGTCGGCGTGCCGGAACAGAGACTTCTGACCCCCGAAACTAGGTTTCGCGATGGCGGCGGCGCCCCTGGAGTATTTCTGGAATATGATTGATTGATTTCGGGTTTTCGCATCGCGAGGGATTATATAGGCGAAAGGGCAGCGTCGGTGGAGTCCCGAGGGGCCCACACCATAGGGTGGGGCGGCCCCCTCCTGGCCGCGCCGGCTGATGGGGAGGAGGCCCTGGGCCTCCTCTGGCCTGGCCCTTCTGGCTCCGTGAGTCTTCCGGTGAAATAGAATTTCTGTGACTTTTCTGGATTTTTCCGAGCACTTTGGTGTTTGGGCCTTTTCTGCAATAAACAGACATAATAAACAGAAACTGGCACTGTGGCATCTTGTTAATAGGTTAGTACAATAAATACCATAATATAATATAAAGTGCATGTAAAACATGTGAGTATTTTCATAAAACTAGCATGGAACATAACAAATTATAGATACGTTTGAGATGTATCACCTTCTAAGTGACAACGCATGTCTGTAAAGCGGGTTACACCTGGAAGTTTGATGTTGGCTCCTTCAGCATTGAAGGACCACTATACCGATATATTAGGGCAACATGCTAGTTTCAGAGCGACGCTGAAGCTCCAAGGCTATAGGGATACTAGTAGGCTACACTAGTGCAAAACAGCATTTTTTTATCACGTAAGGGCATCTCCAGCAGCGCGACGCAAACAGACGCTGAGCGACCGTTTGTGTCCGGCATGACCGGAAATGCGTCTGGCACTACCTCCAGCGGGGCGACGTATAGTGAACGGGCCGTCCGCGGAGACGCAAACCTGGCCCAAATATGTGCCAGATTTGCGTCTCTGTGGATGCTCGGCGGACGCGCAAAGTGTCCGCTCGGTCGTCGCACGGGCCCGCCTAGCAGGGACACAATTGCATCATCTTCTGCGGCATTAGTTGCGAGCGGCGCGCTGCAGCCTTTGCAGGCCGCGTTAATTGCGCGCCTCGGCTTCCGCGAGCATGCGCAGTGAGGCGGCGTTGCAGTGGCAGGCCATTGAAGGCGAGATGGCGTCCGAGCCTCTTAAAGGGACGCTGCCGGCGGCCATTTCCCCGACCAAACCATTGCCACATCCCACGGTATCCACCCCACCGACGGCATGTGGAAGAAATGCTGGCCGTTTCGCAAGACCAAGAACGACCACGAGTCTAGCGGCTCGCGGTCCGGCAAGAAGGCACGGGTCGGCCGGTACGTCCGCGTCGACTTCGCGCGGCAGCTATGGGAGGAAAACCGGCCGGTACCATGGCCAGACGCGAACTTGCCGGGAGGGGGCTGGTACCTCAACTCGAGGTGCGTGCCGGTTGCCCACGTGCCGCGTGAGGGGCGAGAGTGGCGGGACGAGGTGCGCCGCCGCCGATCGATCTTGCCGCCGGATCTGCGGGAGGATCTGGCGGGACGCGCTCCACCTGCTTCTTCGGCGTGGGATCCCTGGCCACAGCCTCCTGCCCATGTGGCGGTACCTCCTCCGCCGCCGGCGTACCAGCTTCCATGACCGACGCCGGAGTTGATTGACCTCGTCAGCGACGACGACCAGTAGACAGCACCTACGTTTACCACACCTTTCTGGATTTTTTATGTTTTTTTATTAATCCAAATTATGGCTTCATGAATGGAAAAAAAAATTATGCGTCGTGCCGCTGGAGCCACCCGACGGAAACGGACGTCCGGACGATTTCGACCATTTGGCCCGACGCAAACGCAACCGACGCGTCCGTTTGGACATTCGGAATACGTCGCGCCGCTGAAGATGCCCTAAACCAAGATTGCTCTAGTCGGCGTTGTTGCGGAACCCGATGAAGCACGCCAGGAAGTGTCTTCGTACTACGTCCTCGTCCTGCCCACCTCGTCCCATGGTAGATCCTCTCGTGCAGCTCATCCTAGTGTCAGCACCTCCAAGGTGTCCACATGTGCAGAGTGGAAGTGTCGCACGTCGGACTACTAGGTCCGAACGTGCAACAGAGACGTGAGTTGTGTGGCGGCTGGGTGAATTGGTTCAATCTAATCATCTCACCCTGCGGCAGATATGATTCATCCCGTGTAGGCCATAGCACCCTGCCGAACACATCGTTCCATCGGCCAGACGATGGGGATTTCATCTGCTCAATGGCTCAGACGATGTGGGCATCCATGAAATGGCCAATGCCATTTAGGACTCAGGTAGTGAACATGCTTGGACCGGGCCAGAGTTTGAGGATTATGCCGGCATCCTAAATTCAGTTTGTATAATAAGTCAATAGAAATTTATGATAGGGAAGTTCAGTCAGCACTACTCAGTTTGAATAGTTGATTTGCATTGTGATTAATGCGTATGAGTTGTAAGTTCGGTTTCAACTGGATTTTTTTTCAGTTGCAAGTGAGATTTTTGCACTTGCAAGTGGAGATGCAACTATGAAAAATGCTTCAGATCATTAAATTTGTTTTGTAATTTGTGTTAGAGTTGCAACTGAGATTTAATAATATCATCTGACTAAAACGAAGTTAGTTCTTAGTCAACTGAAAAATTATCACACCCTTAATAATGATCCCAATGTTCCAAAATGAATAGAACTAGCCAAATAGTACCTCCGTCTCGCAGTTATAAGATTGTTTGGCAGGACATCTTTTGTATATAGACTGCACAAAAGTGCATATACGTGTACCATAAGTTTTACTGGCAGATCCAAAACATCAAGAAAGATCTGAGTTCGCAGTTCATTGACAAATTATGTTACCCGCCTGGATGCTAGCTAGCTTGGCATAATAGTTTTTTTCGATTGAACTAACCAAGCCAGGCTATATGACTTCCACTACGGGAACGGCCAAATCCTGTACCGACGGCAAAATATCAGGGCCGTCGGTACAGGACCCGTTCCGACCAGGCTAGTAGGTAAGCCGTCGGCATAAGAAAACCGTCGGCACAGGAAGGTCTGTGCCGACGGCAACCATCGGTACAAGAAGGTCTGTGCCGACGGCAACCGTCGGCACAACCTCTCCGCCGTGACGGCGAGGTAACAGCGTTAGGCATGTGCCGTATTTCAGCTCTATGCCGACGGCAAAGCCGTCGGCATAGCTATTTTCCATTTTACGACATTAATCTTCCAAAAAATCATAACTAAATCATTATAACTCAGAAAAATACAAATAATATATCAAAATTTTTAGAAAATAAGATCTATCTTGGAAAAATATCAAACACGTAATATTGCAAATATCTCAAAAACCTTCTAAAAAATGAGCTATCAGGTCCGATGTTTCATGGCTTTCGCACCAAACAACCAATGTTATGGCTAGGATCGTCGCATAGTTTGAGATAATGTGCCCATATTGTGCACACATGTGTATCTTCGGATGTCTTACGATATTGCAGTAGAAAGTTTTTTATTTTATCGCATAAAAAAAACAATTTTCCATTTTTGAGGTGTCGAAAACAGGGTGTTTTGTGAAGCAACCACCAAATTAAAGTTTCACATTGGTGGCAACATATTTTTCAAAAATACTAGACCACATAATATTGACAATTTCTCAACCGGTGTATCTGGAACCTTTCCGTCCACCCCTCATGAAAAAGACAAATTCCTGCCGAATCGGTAGGAGACCGACCAGATTTGAACTACAGGTACATGATATAATGCTCAATTTTTTTTTTGTAAAAATCATTTTTAGGTTCACAACATACTATTTCATTAGAGATCCAATGCAAGTTTAGCGAGGCTCAGCCCGGACAAAGGATCTTCATGCCCGCCATTTTGAATATTGTTTGAAACTAGCATAACAAATTCCAAACCGATCCAAACAATGTGAAACTTTCGCTTGGTGTCATATTATGTGTCATAGTATCAAGGAAAAATATTAAAGTTGGAGAATTGCCAACATCACAAAAAATCCTTCACTAAATGAGCTATCATGTTCGAAGTTTCATGACATTTAGGTCAAACGACCAATGTTACAGATAGAATCACTGCATAGTTTGTGATAATGTGCCTATATTATATACACATGTGCATCTTGGGATGTATTACGATGTTGCAGGAGGAAGTTTTCCATTTTATCGCACGAAAAAGTCATTTTTTATTTTTGAGGTGTCGAAAACCGGGTGTTTTGTGATGCAACCACCAAATTAAAATTTCACATTGGTACCTACATATTTTTTAAAAATACTAGACCACATAATATGGATAATTTCTCAACCGGTGTATCTGAAACATTTCCGTCCACTCCTCATGAAAAAAGACAAATTTCTGCCGAATCGGTTGGATGCCGACCAGATTTGAACTACAGGTACATGATATAATCGTCAAGATTTTTTGTAAAAATCATTTTTAGGTTCACAACATGCTATTTCATCAGAGATCCAACGCAATTTTAGCGAGCCTCGGCCCCGGGCAAAGGATCTTCATGCCCGCCGTTTTGAATATAGTTTGAAACAGGCATAACAAATTCGAAAACGATCCAAACAATGTTAAACCTTCACGTGGTTTCATACTATATGTCATAGTTACAAGAAAAAATATTAAATTTGGAGAATTGCAAATATCACAAAAAATCCTTTACTAAATGAGCTATCACGTTCGAGGTTTCATGACATTTAAGTCAAACGAGCAATGTTATAGATAGAATCGCAGCATAGTTTGTGATAATGTGCCCATATTATGCAAAAATGTGCATCTTGGGATGTCTTACGATGTTGCAGGAGGAAGTTTTCCATTTCATCACACGAAAAAGCCATTTTTCATTTTTGAGGTGTCAAAAATGGGGTGTTTTGTGAATCAACCACCGAATTAAAGTTTCACATTGGTACCAACACATTTTTCAAAAATAGTATACCACATAATATGGATAATTTCTTAACCGGTGTATCTGAAACCTTTCCTTCCACCCCTCATAAAAAGACAAATTCCTGCCAAATCGGTAGGAGGCCGACCAGATTTGAACTACAGGTACATGATGTAATGCTCAAGTTATTTTATAAAAATCATTTTTAGGTTCGAAATATGATATATATGTTATATTTGGATTTCTCTTATTTTTCTGATCAATTTTGACATATTATTTGTCAAATTCTGATTTACGGATTTAAAGATATTAATTATTCCATATTAAATAGAAAAAGAAAATAAAATCATTTTATTGTCCATTTGAATTCAAGATTTATAGAATTATTCATTGTAGTTTATGTAGATAATTGTTTGAAATTAAAAAATAAAGATGTGCAACATCAAGAAATAGGGGTTAATAGGATTGATATGCTAGTATTATCAACAAAGTGTTATTTCTTTCGTGGAAGCTAGTCTAAAGGAACAAAGAAGTTAAGCGTGCTAGGGGTGGAGTAGTGTGATGATGGATGACCGACCGGGAAGTTTGACCATGGAAATTTGACCTAGTATTAAGTGTAGTTAGAGTTAAAATGGTCCATGTGAGAGATTAAAAAAATTGGGAAAAAAACTTTAGAAAAAAAATTAAATTTTTTTTTAAAAAAAATTCGAGCTAGAATTACCAAACGGACGTTATTTCTATGCCGATGGCTAGTCTGTGTCGAGGCGTTATTGTGCCGATGATAAGGTGCCGACGGCAAGACAAGCTATGCCGCCGGCCGTCGGCACCTTAACTGATTCCCGTAGTGTTGAGGCTTGACAGAGCTCAGAGGCATTTTCACCGACTGTTGGATGGTTCCCGTCATTGGACTCCAAATGTTGGAGGCATCGGTGCATCATATGAGGTTTGGAGTCACACGCATCGGTACTGAAAGTCCAAGTCATCTGTAGGTTTTCCTAAGTTGTGACTGATGTTGGTACAATAACTAGTCGCCGATGACTTGCACTAAGTCAGGCGCAATTTTCCGAAACAAAGCAGCGGTCAAATTGACGTGAGCTTAATGACGCGAATATGCATATCCGATGATATGCGTGGAGGTGGATGGTCAGCTATTATCATGTGTTTGCGCAAGAGAAAAAATGCTGATAGATATACAACTGCAGAACTTTTTTAGACGGAAGGCTCGAGCAGAGCCTGGCTTTAAATTAATAAAGTCCCAACGGCAGAGTAAATAGCCACAACAACACAGTCTTACAACACACCGACAACATCCGGGCAAGAAACCGCCCCCGAACTGAAGCACGCGCGCGCACGCACGCACGCGCGCACACACAAGGCCGGAGGGTGCCCCAACACCTCCGAAGCCTACCGCCGGAGATACAGTGCCACCAGAGAGGGGTCGCTAGTCGCTGTCGCGGTCTCTGATGGACGAATGGAGAGTGCGGATCCGGGTGACCGCCCACTCCACAGCTCCGCGGTCCTTCTTCCTAGCCACTAGCTTCCACACCTGCAAGTACATAGACATTTTGTAAAAGGCATCAGCAGGTTGGCGAGGGAAAACCCCGTCGATCGAGAATTTGTTCCTAAGGTTCCATAGCGTCCAAAGCAAAGCAGCGCACGCCATCCAAAGAACCCGTTTGGATTATCCCTGTTGAGCATGGAGGATCCTAAAGATATCCGCGAAACACGAAGGGTTCCAAAAGCGGCCGAGCAGTTCCCTAACTGCACTCCACAGGAACCGAGCAAGGGGATAGTCGAAGAAGATGTGATTGTTATCTTCAACCTCCCCACATAAGGCACAAAGACCCAAGGATGGCCCCCTACGCCGCCGGATATTCTCATTAGACGGAAGGCGTTTCCTTGCTAGCTGCCAAAGGAAGATCCGGACCTTTAAGGGGATCGAGAGCTTCTAGAGGTCACTAAAGTATTTCGAGGGGGTTCCCTGGCATAGCCTGAGGTACATCAAGCGCACCGAGAATCTCCCTGAAGATTCTAAGGCCCAAGATACCTGGCCTGGCAAGGTCGAGGGATGAGGCACCCGTTCCTCCCTCAGAAGATTGGCCCAGGCCACCCAGTCTCCCCGTCCAAGCTCACGGTGAAGCGGGAGGTGCCAGGTGCTGCCAGTGCGGGCAGCGGCAACCGAGAGGTCTTGGTCCACGGCAACGGTGAAAAGAAGCGGTCGCATAGGGGTCTCGACCCCTGCCACCAGTCTCGCCAGAAACTCGTCGTCTTGCCATCGCGAACACAGTGTTTAGCTCCCAAGCGAAACTGGTGCTAACACCGGTAGATAGTTGAACTTTCAATACGAAAAAATAGATAATTGTTAGGAGAACCCATCAATAATATTTGTTCTTCAGTCCACAACGAGATGATTGCAATACCTGAATTCATATGAACTTGCTGGGTGATTTTAGAATCTGAGGATTTTGTAAGCCTTAGAAACTTTTTATATTACACATATTCTGTATAACCTTTTCAAAAAATATTTATGATTAATGAGAGTGCCTTCGCTTTTGATATTGATGTGATTAGACACAGATAATGTTGGGGACGAGATCCTCTAACGTTGAGGTCTAAAGTCATGTAAGCTACAGTACCCTGACTTTCCTTCTTTCAAATTGTATGGTTAAGACCAAAACAGCTTAAATTATTCTACACAATGCAAATTTATGTTATGCATTCAGAGTAACTACATACAGTCAAAATTATGATGTCGTAAAATTTAGTTTAATTTTTTTATATCTACAGTAATTGTCTACAGTAATTAATTACATCACATAACATGGTACTAATGCTACTTTGCCCTGACTTTACTTCATTCTTTTCTCTGACTTTGCTCCTCAACGTTAGAGGAGCCGGTCCCATAATGTTGGTCCTTATGAATTCATCTGGTATTTTCTATTTCTCGCATGAATCATCAAACATATTTCGTAATCAATATATAGACAGTCAGACGACATTCCTCTCTCTTCAATAAAGAAATAAGAATGATGTCCTCTCATTTGGGAGGGCCACCCTGAAGTGAATTATATAGGCCAACAACTGATGTAGCAAAATCAAAAAAGAAAGTCTATGCTACAGGGTATGTGTAATGCCTGGGGCTCAAGGTGAGCTGGGCGTCGGATTTCCACCACTGCTGGAGGCCGTGCGCGTTGGACCGCGTGGTGAGCCAGCTCGCGTCGTCAATTCTGGAGTTCTTCCACAGCGTTGCTGATGGCAGGAGGTGCGGGCGCTCCTTGTCATGGCCGACGAGGTGGTGGAACATGTCACGGTACGACAGCGTCATGGCCGACTTGGCGGCGCCGCGAAAGCGCTCCTCCATCCGTTCCCTCTGTTGGAAGTAGTCGATGAAACCCTGGCAGATGAAGTCCTTCTCGTGCACGTACAGCTTGGGCGCCCACGGCGACAGCTGTTGGAACAGCTTCTCCATGCGCTTCCGGTGGGGACTGAGGATCACCCCGAGGCCGGCCTTGAGGAGGTTGCTCGCGGCGTACAGGTCATTCTTGGCCAGCTCCGACGGTTGAAGCAGGTTTATGGCCTGTGTCGATGCCACATGCGGGGGGTTGAAGAGGAAGGTCGGGAGGCCCAGCCCCTGATGCTCCATCGTAGTCCGCCCCACGTCCAGCGCCAGCGATGCGCCGAGAGAGTGGCCGGCGAGCCAGACGACGCAGCTCTCTTTCCGTTTGGCAATGCCGGCGAGGAGCGCGTGGACCTTGGCGTGTGCTCGCTGGGAGCGATTGCTTCCCTTTAGGCAGTTGAGCACTATTTTGCCGTCAAGGTAAACGTCTTGTATCGCCTTGGGGTGCCGCATCATGGTACCGCGGAAGGCGACGACGTACTGCGGAGCTGATGGGTGGCGCGGCGGCGCACCCGCCGGGGCGGCGTACTCGTAGATGGCGCCGAAGATGAACTTGTCCCCCCTGTGCTTGAAAGAGTCGTCCGTGAGCACGTCCTTGAGGTGGAAGTGAAAGCTCTCCCACCACGCCGGCGCTAGCGCCTTGGCCTGCAGGCCCTGCCTGCACATGGTTCTGTCGCTCTCCAGGACGTAAGTGCCTTTGACGATGCAGGCGGCGATGCACCGGCGGTGCTCTTCGCTCTCCCTGTACCATGAATCATCCATTGTTAGCTTAGAACTACCTGAATGTTGTTGTACCACACCATATGATCGAGGAGGAGGGTAGGAGACGAAGCATACCAGTCAATCTTCCTCGCAGAAGTACCACCGGTGGGCATCATATGAGTCGGCCCAGACTCGTCGAAGCGGTCGGTGAGGTCGGTACTCGAAGCCATCGACGTAACTAAAAGAGGCAGCAAGAATTAAGAGGCAGTTATGACTGCTGAGCCAAGTGTTCTAGCTTTGTGCTTTGCTGTGAAGAACGATGAGCCTATATATACATGTAATTCAAGCGGTATAATAGCGGATGCTTCCTGCGAGTTGAAATACATTATGGTTTCTCAAACCCGTCCACTGGGCCACTAGGGGATAGGTACAGCACAGAACCAGAACCCAGATATATTCTCAGCCTCTCATAACGCCAGACCGAGTCAATTACTAAACAACACTGCATGAGCTCCTATCATTTGTGAGATGAACACACGAGCTCTTTGACTAAGCCAGACCGTGTTAATTGTTCCTCCCTAATTGGTTTCTTGACTCCTCGCTCACTAGGGGATATGTGAACCAAGAGACACTGTCATAATTCATAAGCCAGACCAAGTCAGTTACTCGTAGTACTCCACGCCCAAGTCTTCCTAGTAACCCCGATCTACATCTCATCTCTGCGGGTGTTCTATAAACCCTACGATATCCAATCTTGTATATAATCTTATGACTACGGGGGTTGTATTTTAGATGTGTGCATCTGCAATGTCTTTTAACATTTGTTTTGTGCAAAATCGATGTAATTGGTATCTCCGCAATATTAATATATTGTCTTTATCAAAAAAATCTAATCTTGCATCAATAGTATTTTGATCACACCATGAATAGAGTCCAAGGGAACTTTAGCATCATTATTATCGATCTATAACTTGTTTGCCCAAGGACCCGTACCAAACAAAAAAAAATCTTCTCATCCTCAGAAATGTGATTGCCACGGGATTGTAAAAGCAACCATGCGATGGACTGGTGCTGTTCTGCACATCACGAGGGAAGCGCGGTGGCGCGACGGTAACGATGTAGACGTGGTGCACGTCGAAGGAGATGATGCTGCCGCCTGTAGGGAAGGGCCTGTCGGCAAAGCAGCCAACGTTGTCACTGACACAGTCCAGCGAGCCAAGCCTCCATACCAAGCATTAAGTGACTCACATGCCGGAGGGAAGGAGGAGGCCCGTCCGGAAGCGAACTCCGGCCGCAGACGCTGAAGGCCCCACGATGGGCGCCAACTGTCATGGTATCATCACGGTAGATGCCATGAGATGGCTTAAGTAGAGGGAAAGTGAGGCCTATGGACTACGGCAGATTCTGGAGGCAGGTATGAGCACGAGCGACACGACGACGTACCCGGGTTCGGGAACCTCGTGTGGAGGTAACACCCTACTCTTGCCTGATCTGTATAAGTGGTGGATAGTACAATGGTGCTCCTAGAGCTGTATCCGGCTTGGGAGCGAGCTGGAGGTAGACGAAGGTCTCTCCCTGCTCCCAGCTAGCTAGCGGTGTATGTGATGTATGAAAGAGAATGAGTCTGATCCCCCTGGAGAGGGGTGCTAGTGGGGCTTATATAGTGCCCGGAACATTTGCAAGGAGATCCCTAGAGGCTACGCTACCGGCTTCGGCTCCCTCGCTCTCTTCCGATGCCCTGGGATCCCCGGGCGCCCGCCCACGTCTCGTCCTTCTCTCTCTTCTGACAGCGACCCGACCGGTGGAGGGACGGCTCATAGAGTAGCTCCTAGCCCGCGCCATCCTGGAGAACTGGGCCATCATCATGCTCATGTCATGCAGATCGTTGTAGAGAAGCAGTATCCCGCGACAGGCAGGATGGGATATCCTCGTGGACTTCTGCACCCAGACAAGAGTCCTGATGGCTTCTCGGCAAGGCTCCGCCAACTTCTAGATCCAGTCAGGGGAATGACGAAGCGGGCCCATCAATGAGCACAGCCGGCCAGGCGGTGCTGCAGCTGGCCAAGCCCACCTAAACACGGCCAGATGATGCTAAAGTAGGCCAAGAACATGGCACAGCCGGCCCAGACGAGGATTCAACCGACCTCGGGGGAGCCGACCACGGTCAAGCCAGCTGCTCCTCTGCCGGGCCTAACACAGTGCCGCCAGCCCCAAGCCAGTTGTTTCCCAATCCTTTGACATTGATACGCGTGAAGCACACGTCCATTGGGAACCCCAAGAGGAAGGTGTGATGCGTACAGCAGCAAGTTTTCCCTCAGTAAGAAACCAAGGTTATCGAACCAGTAGGAGTCAAGGATCACGTGAAGATTGTTGGTGGCGGAGTGTAGTGCGGCGCAACACCAGGGATTCCAGCGCCAATGTGGAACCTGCACAACACAATCAAAGAACTTTGCCCCAACTTAACAGTGAGGTTGTCAATCTCACCGGCTTGCTGTAAACAAAGGATTAAATGTATAGTGTGGAAGATGATGTTTGTTTGCGAAGAACAGTAAAGAACAAGTATTGCAGTAGATTGTATTTCAGATGTAAAAGAATGGACCGGGGTCCACAGTTCACTAGTGGTGTCTCTCCAATAAGAAAAATAGCATGTTGGGTGAACAAATTACAGTTGGGCAATTGACAAATAGAGAGGGCATAACAATGCACATAGACCGCTATCCAGCATGCGTAACTATGATATTTAATCAGGTCATTACGACAAAGTACATAGACCGCTATCCAGCATGCATCTATGCCTAAAAAGTCCACCTTCGGGTTAGCATCCGCACCCCTTCCAGTATTAAGTTGCAAACAACAGACAATTGCATTAAGTATGGTGCGTAATGTAATCAACACAAATATACTTAGACAAAGCATTGATGTTTTATCCCTAGTGGCAACAGCACATCCACAAACTTAGAACTTTCTGTCACTGTCCCAGATTCAATGGAGGCATGAACCCACTATCGAGCATAAATACTCCCTCTTTGAGTTACAAGTTTCAACTTGGCCAGAGCCTCTACTAGCAACGGAGAGCATGCAAGAACATAAACAACACATATATGATAGATTGATAATCAACTTGACATAGTATTCCATATTCATCGGATCCCAACAAACACAACATGTAGCATTACAAATAGATGATCTTGATCATGATAGGCAGCTCACAAGATCTAACATGATAGCACAATGAGGAGAAGACAACCATCTAGCTACTGCTATGGACCCATAGTCCAAGGATGAACTACTCACACATCAATCCGAAGGCGATCATGGTGATGAAGAGTCCTCCGGGAGATGATTCCCCTCTCCGGCAGGGTGCCGGAGGCGATCTCCCGAATCCCCCGAGATGGGATTGGCGGCGGCTGCGTCTCTGGAAGTATTTCCGTATCGTGGCTCTCGGTAATAGGGTTTTCACGACGGAGGGAATAAATAGGCGGAAGGGCAGCGTCGGGAGGCTGACGAGGGGCCCACACCATAGGGCGGCGCGGGCCCCTCCCTGGCCACGCGGCCCTATGGTGGCGGCGCCTCGTCGCCCCACTTCGTAACCCCTTCGGTCTTCTAGAAGCTCCGTGGAAAAATAAGACCCTGGGCGTTGATTTCGTCCAATTCTGAGAATATTTCCTTTGTAGGATTCTGAAACCAAAAACAGCAGAAAACAACAACTGGCTCTTCGGCATCTCGTCAATAGGTTAGTGCCGGAAAATGCATATAAATGATGTAAAGTGTGTATAAAACATGTGAGTATTGTCATAAAAGTAGCATGGAACATAAGAAATTATAGATACGTTTGAGATGTATCAAGCATCCCCAAGCTTAGTTCCTACTCGCCCTCGAGTAGGTAAACGATAACAAAGATAATTTCTGAAGTGACATGCTATCATAATCTTGATCAATACTATTGTAAAGCATATGAGATGAATGCAGTGATTCGAAGCAATGGTAAAGACAATGATTAAACAACTGAATCATATAGCAAAGAGTTTTCATGAATAGTACTTTCAAGACAAGCATCAATAAGACTTGCATAAGAGTTAACTCATAAAGCAATAAATTCTTAGTAGAAAGCTTTGAAGCAACACAAAGGAAGATATAAGTTTCAGCGGTTGCTTTCAACTTCAACATGTATATCTCATGCATAATTGTCAACTCAAAGTAATATGATGAATGCAAATAAGCAAGTATGTAGGAATCAATGCACACAGTTGACACAAGTGTTTGCTTCTAAGATAGAAAGAAGTAGGCAAACTGACTCAACATAAAGTAAAAGAATGGCCCTTCGCAGAGGGAAGCATGGATTACTATTTTTGTGCTAGAGCTTTTCATTTTGAAAACATAGAAACAATTTTGTCAACGGTAGTAATAAATCATATGTGTTATGCATAAGACATCCTATAAGTTGCAAGCCTCATGCATAGATTACCAATAGTGCTCGCACCTTGTTCTAATTAGCTTGGATTTACATGGATTATCATTGCATAACATATGTTTCAACCAAGTGTCACAAAGGGGTACCTCTATGCCGCCTGTACAAAGGTCTAAGGAGAAAGTTCGCATTGGATTTCTCGCTTTTGATTATTCTCAACTTAGACATCCATACCGGGACAACATAGAAAACAGATAATGGACTCCTCTTTAATGCATAAGCATTCAACAACAGATAATATTCTCATAAGAGATTGAGGATTAGTGTCCAAACTGAAACTTCCACCATGGTTCATGGCTTTAGTTAGCGGCCCAATGTTCTTCTCTAACAATATGCATACTCAAACCGTTTGATCATGATAAATCACCCTTACTTCAGACAAGACGAACATGCATAGCAACTCACATGATATTCAACAAAGGTGTAATAGTTGATGGTGTCCCCAGAAATATGGTTACCGCTCAACAAGCAACTTATAAGAAATAAGATACATAAGCTACATATTCTTTACCACAATAGTTTTTAAGCTATTTTCCCATGAGCTATATACTGCAAAGACAAAGAATGGAATTTTAAAGGTAGCTCTCAAGTAATTTACTTTGGAATGACAGAGAAATACCATGTAGTAGGTAGGTATGGTGGACACAAATGGCATAGTTTTTGGCTCAAGGATTTTGGATGCACGAGAAGAATTCCCTCTCAATACAAGGCTTAGGCTAGCAAGGTTGTTTGAAGCAAACACAAGTATGAACCGGTATAGCAAAACTTACATAAGATACTATTGCAAGCATTATAAGACTCTACACTGTCTTCCTTGTTGTTCAAACACCTCACCAGAAAATATCTAGACTCTAGAGAGACCAATCATGCAAAACAAATTTCAACAAGCTCTATGTAGTTCTTCATTAATAGGTGCAAAGTATATGATGCAAGAGCTTAAACATTATCTATATGAGTACAACAATTGCCAAGTATCAAATTATTCAAGACATTATACCAATTACCACATGAAGAATTTTCTGTTTCCAACCATAATAATGATGAACGAAGCAGTTTCATCCTTCGCCATGAACATTAAAAGTAAAGCTAAGAACACATGTGTTCATATGCAACAGCGGAGCGTGTCTCTCTCACAAACAAAGAATGCTATGATCCGATCTTATTCAAACAAAAACAAAAACAAAAACATACAGACGCTCCAAGTAAAGCACATAAGATGTGACGGAATAAAAATATAGTTTCACTAGAGATTACCTGATAAGTTGTCGATGAAGAAGGGATGCCTTGGGCATCCCCAAGCTTAGATGCTTGAGTCTTCTTAAAATATGCAGGGATGAACCACGGGTGCATCCCTAAGCTTAGACTTTTCACTCTTCTTGATCATATTGTATCATCCTCCTCTCTTGACCCTTGAAAACTTCCTCCACACCAAATTCAAAACAAACTCATTAGAGGGTTAGTTCATAATCGAAAATTCACATATTCAGAGGTGACATAATCATTCTTAACACTTCTGGACATTGCACAAAGCTAATGAAAGTTAATGGAACAAAGAAATCCATCAAACATAGCGAAACAGGCAATGCGAAATAAAAGGCAGAATCTGTCAAAACAGAACAGTCCGTAAAGACGAATTTTTCTGGGGCACTTAACTTGCTCAGATGAAAAATCTAAAATTGAATGAAAGTTGCGTACATATCTGAGGATCACGCACGTAAATTGGCAGATTTTTCAAAATTACCTACAGACAGGGCTGCTCAATTTCGTGACAGTAAGAAATTTGTTCCTGCGCAGTAATTCAAATCTAGTATCAACCCTACTATCAAAGACTTTACTTGGCACAACAATGCAATAAAATAAAGATAAGGAGAGGTTGCTACAGTAGTAACAACTTCCAAGACTCAAATATAAAATAAAAGTGTAGAAGTAAAATAATGGGTTGTCTCCCATAAGCGCTTTTCTTTAACGCCTTTCAGCTAGGTGCAGAAAGTGTGAATCAAGTAACATCAAGAGATGAAGCATCAACATCATAATTTGTTCTAATGATAGAATCATAAGGTAACTTCATCCTCTTTCTAGGGAAGTGTTCCATACCTTTCTTGAGAGGAAATTGATACTTAATATTACCTTCCTTCATATCAATAATAGCACCAACAGTTCGAAGAAAAGGTCTTCCCAAAATAATGGGACAAGATGCATTGCATTCAATATCCAAGACAACAAAATCAACGGGGACAAGGTTATTGTTAACCATAATGCGAACATTATCAATCATCCCCGGAGGTTTCTTCATCGCATTATCAGCAAGATTAACATCCAAATAACAATTTTTCAATGGTGGCAAGTGATACGTCTCCAACGTATCGATAATTTCTTATGTTCCATGCCACTTTATTGATGATACCTACATGTTTTATGCATACTTTATGTCATATTTATGCATTTTCTGGCACTAACCTATTAACGAGATGCCGAAGAGCCAGTTGCTGTTTTCTGCTGTTTTTGGTTTCAGCAATCCTAGTAAGGAAATATTCTCGGAATTGGACGAAATCAACGCCCAGGATCTTATTTTTCCACGAAGCTTCCAGAACACCGGGGGAGATACGAAGTGGGGCAACGAGGCGGCGACACGCCAGGGCAGCGCGGCCCACCCCCTGGCCGCGCGGCCCTGCTGTGTGGGCCCCTCACGTTGCCCCTAAACCTACCTCCTCCGCCTATTTAAGCCTTCGTCGATAATAACTCCAGTACCGAGAGCCACGATACGGAAAACCTTCCAGAGACGCCGCCGCCAATCCCATCTCGGGGGATTCAGGAGATCGCCTCCGGCACCCTGCCGGAGAGGGGAATCATCTCCCGGAGGACTCTTCACCGCCATGGTCGCCTTCGGAGTGATGAGTGAGTAGTTCACCCCTGGACTATGGGTCCATAGCAGTAGCTAGATGGTCGTCTTCTCCTAATTGTGCTATCATTGTTGGATCTTGTGAGCTGCCTAACATGATCAAGATCATCTATCTATAATGCTACATGTTGTGTTTGTTGGGATCCGATGAATAGAGAATGCTATGTTATTTTGATTATCAATCTATTATCTATGTGTTGTTTATGATCTTGCATGCTCTCCATTGCTAGTAGAGGCTCTGGCCAAGTTTTTGCTTGTAACTCCAAGAGGGAGTATTTATGCTCGATAGTGGGTTCATGTCTCCATTAAATCTGGGGGAGTGACAGAAACCTCTAAGGTTGTGGATGTGCTGTTGCCACTAGGGATAAAACATCAATGCTATGTCTAAGGATGTATTCGTTGATTACATTACGCACCATACTTAATGCAATTGTATGTTGTTTACAACTTAATACTGGAGGGGGTTCGGATGATAACCTGAAGGTGGACTTTTTAGGCATAGATGCATGCTGGATAGCGGTCTATGTACTTTGTCGTAATGCCCAATTAATCTCACAATACTCATCATAACATGTATGTGCATGGTCATGCCCTCTTTATTTGTCAATTGCCCAACTGTAATTTATTCACCCAACATGCTTATTCTTATGGGAGAGACGCCTCTAGTGAACTGTGGACCCCGGTCCATTCTTAACATCGAATACAATCAACTGCTATACTCGTTCTACTATTTTCTGCAAACAATCATCATCCACACTATACATCTAATCCTTTGTTACAGCAAGCCGGTGAGATTGACAACCTCACTGTTATATTGGGACAAAGTACTTTGGTTGTGTTTTGCAGGTTCCACATTGGCGCCGGAATCCCTGGTGTTGCGCCGCACTACACTCCGCCGCCATCAACCTTCAACGTGCTTCTTGGCTCCTACTGGTTCGATAAACCTTGGTTTCTTACTGAGGGAAAACTTGCCGCTGTACGCATCACACCTTCCTCTTGGGGTTCCCAACGGACGCGTGCTGTACGCGTAACAAGACGGTTTTCTGGCGCCGTTGCCGGGGAGATCAAGACACGCTGCAAGGGGAGTCTCCACCTCCAATCTCTTTACTTTGTTTTTGTCTTGCTTTTATTTTATTTAGTACTTTGTTTGCTGCACTAAAACAAAACACAAAAAAAATTAGTTGCTAGTTTTACTTTATTTGCTATCTTGTTTGCTATATTAAAAACACAAAAAAATTAGTTACTTGCATTTACTTTACTTATTTCATCATGTTTTCTCCTAATTTTACTTTAAAAGATATACCGGTAGGACAAGGGTCTATAATTAGAAGAGATAATATAGAAGAATTTTTCACCCATGTTAGTATGCATGAAGATCTTGAAGATATACCCCTGGCAAAAACTGTCCCTACCTATGAAGATGCCTCTGTCTGTTTGGTACGCATGATGGAAACTAGATTTATTAGTCTCAACCCCATGATACAACACATGTTTCTTACACTTTCTGATATGGAGAGGGGAGAAAAGAGAGATTTTGTTTTAAAAGTCCTTGTGCGAGAATTTGAGGATATAGCCAAAGAAGCTAGAAAAGTTTTTATTAAGCATAAGAGGCTTGGTATGTTCACCGATTTTAAAAGAACACTTGAAAAGATGGATATGGATAGAATTAAGTACACTAATAATGTTAATGATGGTGGGGAGATTAAAGCACCAATACCTTGTAAGCTCCTAGGAATGCATGAAGCTCTAGATGATAATTATGCTTGGCTTGTTCCTGAAAATTTGTTTGATGAGAGTAGCACGCCCAAGACTAATGAAAAGGGAGCCTCTGAACCTTATGTATACAAAATACAATGCATGATTGAGAAAACTCCAAACCCCGCTGTAGATGCATCATCTCTTGATAATACTTGATACACACTTTCTGCGCCTAGCTGAAAGGCGTTAAAGAAAAGCGCTTATGGGAGACAACCCATGATTTTACTACTGTACCTTTGTTTTATATTTGAGTCTTGGAAGTTGTTACTACTGTAGCAACCTCTCATTATCTTAGTTTTGTTGCATTGTTGTGCCAAGTAAAGTCTTTGATAGTAAGGTTCATACTAGATTTGGATTACTGCGCAGAAACAGATTTCTTGCTGTCACGAATCTGGGCCTAATTCTCTGTAGGTAACTCAGAAAATTATGCCAATTTACGTGAGTGATCCTCAGATATGTACGCAACTTTCAGTCAATTTGAGTATTTTCATTTGAGTAAGTCTTGTGCCTCTTAGAAATTCGTCTTTACGGACTGTTCTATTTTGACAGATTCTACCTTTTATTTCGCATTGCCTGTTTTGCTATGCTTGATGGATTTTTCTATTCCATTAACTTTCAGTAGCTTTGTGCAATGTCCAGAAGTGTTAAGAATGATTATGTCACCTCTGAATATGTGAATTTTGATTGTGCACTAACCCTCTAATGAGTTGTTTTGAGTTTGGTGTGGAGGAAGTTTTCAAGGATCAAGAGAGGGAGATGATACAATATGATCAAGGAGAGTGAAAGCTCTAAGCTTGGGCATGCCCAGGTGGTTCACCCCTGCATATTTCAAGAAGACTCAAGCGTCTAAGCTTGGGGATGCCCAAGGCATCCCCTTCTTCATCGACAACATTATCAGGTTCCTCTAGTGAAACTATATTTTTATTCCATCACATCTTATGTACTTTGCTTGGAGCGTCTGTTCATTTTTGTTTTTGTTTTTGTTTTGTTTGAATAAAATGGATCCTAGCATTCATTGTGCGGGAGAGAGACACGCTCCGCTGTTGCATATGGACAAATATGTCCTTAGGCTTTACTCATAATGTTCATGGCGAAGGTTGAATCTTCTTCGTTAAATTGTTATATGGTTGGAAACGGGAAATGCTACATGTAGTAATTGGTAGAATGTCTTGAATAATTTGATACTTGGCAATTGTTGTGCTCATGATTAAGCTCTTGATCATATACTTTGCACCTATTAATGAAGAAATACATAGAGCTTGCTAAAATTTGGTTTGCATAATTGGTCTCTCTAAGGTCTAGATAATTTCTAGTAAGGGTCGAACAACAAGGAAGACGGTGTAGAGTCTTATAATGCTTACAATATGTCTTTTATGTGAGTTTTGCTGTACCGCTTCATACTTGTGTTTGTTTCAAATAACCTTGATAGCCTAAACCTTGTATCGAGAGGGAATACTTCTCATGCATCCAAAATCCTTGAGCCAAACACTATGCCACTTGTGTCCACCATACCTACCTACAACATGGTATTTCTCTGCCATTCCAAAGTAAATTGCTTGAGTGCTACCTTTAAATTTCCATTCTTCGTCTTTGCAATATATAGCTCATGGGACAAATAGCCTAAAAACTATTGTGGTATTGAATATGTACTTATGCATTTTATTTCTTATAAGTTGCTTGTTGTGCGATAACCATGTTCCTAGGGACGCCATCAACTACTCTTTGTTGAATATCATGTGAGTTGCTATGCATGTCCGTCTTGTCTGAAGTAAGGGCGATTTACCATGAGTTGAATGGTTTGAGCATGCATACTGTTAGAGAAGGACATTGGGCCGCTAACTAAAGCCATGATCCATGGTGGAAGTTTCAGTTTTGGACAAATATCCTCAATCTCATATGAGAAAATTAATTGTTGTTGAATGCTTATGCATTAAAGAGGAGTCCATTATCTGTTGTCTATGTTGTCCCGGTATGGATGTCTAAGTTGAGAATAATCAAAAGCGAGAAATCCAATGCGAGCTTTCTCCTTAGACCTTTGTACAGGCGGCATAGAGGTACCCCTTTGTGACACTTGGTTAAAACATATGTATTGCGGTGATAATCCAGGTAATCCGAGCTAATTAGGACAAGGTGCGGGCACTATTAGTATACTATGCATGAGGCTTGCAACTTGTAGGACATAATTTACATGATGCATATGCTTTATTACTACTGTTGACAAAATTGTTTCTTGTTTTCAAAACCAAAGCTCTAGCAAAAATATAGCAATCGATGCTTCCCTCTGCGAAGGGCCTTTCTTTTACTTTTATGTTGAGTCAGTTCACCTATTTCTCTCCATCTCAAGAAGCAAACACTTGTGTGAACTGTGCATTGATTCCTACATACTTGCATATTGCACTTATTATATTACTTTATGTTGACAATATCCATGAGATATACATGTTACAAGTTGAAAGCAACCGCTGAAACTTAATCTTCCTTTGTGTTGCTTCAATGCCTTTACTTTGAATTTATTGCTTTATGAGTTAACTCTTATGCAAGACTCATTGATACTTGTCTTGAAAGTACTATTCATGAAAAGTCTTTGCTATATGATTCAATTGTTTACTCATTGCATTAACATTGCTTTGATCGCTGCATTCATTACATGTGCTTACAATAGTATGATCAAGATTATGATGGCATGTCACTTCAGAAATTATCTTTGTTATCGTTTACCTACTCGGGACGAGCAGGAACTAAGCTTGGGGATGCTGATACGTCTCAAACGTATCGATAATTTCTTATGTCCATGCCACTTTATTGATGATACCTACATGTTTTATACATACTTTATGTCATATTTATGCATTTTCCGGCACTAACCTATTAACGAGATGCCGAAGAGCTAGTTGCTGTTTTCTGCTATTTTTGGTTTCAGAAATCCTAGTAAGGAAATATTCTCGGAATTGGACGAAATCAACGCCCGGGATCTTATTTTTCCACGAAGCTTCCAGAACACCGGGGGAGATACTAAGTGGGGCGACGAGGCGGCGACACGCCAGGGCGGCGCGGCCCACCGCCTGGCCGCGCGGCCCTGCTGTGTGGGCCCCTCGCGTCGCCCCTAAACCTACCTCCTCCACCTATTTAAGCCTTCATCGATAATAACTCCAGTACCGAGAGCCACGATACGGAAAACCTTCCAGAGACGCCGCCGCCGCCAATCCCATCTCGGGGAATTCAGGAGATCGCCTCCGGCACCCTGCCGGAGAGGGGAATCATCTCCCGGAGGACTCTTCACCACCATGGTCGCCTCCGGAGTGATGAGTGAGTAGTTCACCCCTGGACTATGGGTCCATAGCAGTAGCTAGATGGTCGTCTTCTCCTAATTGTGCTATCATTGTTGGATCTTTTGAGCTGCCTAACATGATCAAGATCATCTATCTGTAATGCTACATGTTGTGTTTGTTGGGATCCGATGAATAGAGAATGCTATGTTATTTTGATTATCAATCTATTATCTATGTGTTGTTTATGATCTTGCATGCTCTCCGTTGCTAGTAGAGGCTCTGGCCAAGTTTTTGCTTGTAACTCCAAGAGGGAGTATTTATGCTCGATAGTTGGGTTCATGTCTCCATTAAATCTGGGGGAGTGATAGAAACCTCTAAGGTTGTGGATGTGTTGTTGCCACTAGGGATAAAACATCAATGCTATGTCTAAGGATGTATTCGTTGATTACATTACGCACCATACTTAATGCAATTGTTTGTTGTTTACAACTTAATACTGGAGGGGGTTCGGATGATAACCTGAAGGTGGACTTTTTAGGCATAGATGCATGCTGGATAGCGGTCTATGTACTTTGTCGTAATGGCCAATTAAATCTCACAATACTCATCATAACATGTATGTGCATGGTCATGCCCTCTTTATTTGTCAATTGCCCAACTGTAATTTGTTCACCCAACATGCTTATTCTTATGGGAGACGCCTCTAGTGAACTGTGGACCCTGGTCCATTCTTAACATCGAATACAATCAACTGCAATACTCGTTCTACTGTTTTCTGCAAACAATCATCATCCACACTATACATCTAATCCTTTGTTACAGTAAGCCGGTGAGATTGACAACCTCACTGTTACGTTGGGACAAAGTACTTTGGTTGTGTTGTGCAGGTTCCACGTTGGCGCCGGAATCCCTGGTGTTGTGCCGCACTACACTCCGCCGCCATCAACCTTCAACGTGCTTCTTGGCTCCTACTGGTTTGATAAACCTTGGTTTCTTACTGAGGGAAAACTTGCCATTGTACGCATCACACCTTCCTCTTGGGGTTCCCAACGGACGCGTGCTGTACGCGTATCAGCAAGTCAAGCATATCATAGATTTTCTTAGGCATAACAGAAATACTTGCACCAAGATCACATAAAGCATTACAATTAAAATCATTGACCTTCATCTTAATGATGGGCTCCCAACCATCTTCTAACTTCCTAGGAATAGAAGTTTCAAGTTTTAGTTTCTCTTCTCTAGCTTTAATGAGAGCATTTGTAATATGTTTTGTAAAGGCCAAATTTATAGCACTAGCATTGAGACTTCTAGCAAGTTTTTGTAAGAACTTTATAACTTCAGAGATGTGACAATCATCAAAATCTAAACCATTATGATCTACAGCAATGGGATCATTCTCCCAAATATTTTGAAAAATTTCAGCAGTTTTATCACAAGCAGTTTCAGCAGTTTTAGCAATTTCAGGCAGTTTTGCACGCTTTGCATTAGGAGTAGAAACATTGTTAACACCAATTATTTTACCATTGATAGTAGGAGGTTTAGCAACATGTGAAGCATCAACATTACTATTGGCGGTAATAGTCCAAACTTTATTTACATTATTCTCTTTAGCAATTTTTTCTTCTTTTTCCCACCTAGCATGCAATTCTGCCATCAATCTAATATTCTCATTAATTCGAACTTGGATAGCATTTGCTGTAGTAACAATTTTATTATCATTATCCTCAGGTTTAGCGGCCATTTTATTAATTAAAGAAGATTGTGACTCAGACATGTATGAGATTCAGTTTTCAGCATTTGAAAGCTTAGTTTGCAAACCAAAAATCTCCATATTAAAATTTTCAAGTTGATTCCCTATATTTTTCAACAAGGTAGATTGTTCATTCATAGTTTTAGTAAACAATTGATTTTGCTCATATTATGATTGCATAAAGCTCTTAGTAGCTCTTTCAATTTCTGGCATCTTTTCCTCATTAGGCAAAATAGATCTACCATAAGAATTACCATTATTAGAAGGATATGGCATATAATTGTTGTTACCAAAATTATTCCTATAAGCATTGTTGTTGAAATAATTGTTTTCAATGAAGTTCACATCAACATGCTCTTCTTGAGCAACCAATGAAGCTAAAGGAACATTATTAGGATCAACATTAGATCTACCATTCACAAGCATAGACATAATAGCATCAATCTTATCACTCAAGGAGGGGGTTTCTTCAACAGAATTTACCTTTTTACCATGTGGAGTCCTTTCCGTGTGCCATTCAGAGTAATTTATCATCATATCATCAAGAAGCTTTGTTGCGGCGCCTAGAGTGATGGACATAAAAGTACCTCCAGCAGCTGAATCCAATAGGTTCCGCGAAGAAAAATTCAATCCTGCATAAAAGGTTTGGATGATCATCCAAGTAGTCAGTCCATGGGTAGGGCAATTCTTGACCAAAGATTTCATTCTTTCCCATGCCTGGGCAACATGCTCATTATCCAATTGCTTAAAATTCATTATGCTACTTCTCAAAGATATAATTTTAGCAGGAGGATAATATCTACCAATGAAAGCATCCTTACATTTAGTCCATGAATCAATACTATTCTTAGGCAAAGATAGCAACCAATCTTTAGCTCTTCCTCTTAATGAGAAAGGAAACAATTTCAATTTTATAATGTCACCATCTACATCCTTATACTTTTGCATTTCACAAAGTTAAACAAAATTATTAAGATGGGCAGCAGCATCATCAGAACAAACACCAGAAAATTGCTCTCTCATAACAAGATTTAATAAAGTAGGTTTAATTTCAAAAAATTCTGCTGTAGTAGCAGGTGGAGCAATAGGTGTGCATAGGAAATCATTATTATTTGTGCTAGTGAAGTCACACAACTTAGTATTCTCAGGAGTACCCATTTTAGCAGTAGTAAATAAAGCAAACTAAATAAAGTAAATGCAAGTAACTAATTTTTTTGTGTTTTTAATATTGAGAACGCAAACAAGACAGTAAATAAAGTAAAGCAAGTAACTAATATTTTTGTATTTTTGATATAAAGCAAACAAAGCAGTAAATAAAATAAAGTAAAGCAAGACAAAAACAAAGTAAATAGATTGGAAGTGGGAGACTCCCCTTGCAGTGTGTCTTGATCTCCCTGGCAACGGCGCCAGAAAACAGTCTTGATACGCGTGAAGCACACGTCCATTGGGAACCCCAAGAGGAAGGTGTGATGCATACAGCAGTAAGTTTTCCCTCAGTAAGAAACCAATGTTATCGAACCAGTAGGAGTCAAGGATCACGTGAAGGTTATTGGTGGCAGAGTGTAGTGCGGCGCAACACCAGGGATTCCGGCGCCAACGTGGAACCTGCACAACACAATCAAAGTACATTGCCCCAACTTAACAGTGAGGTTGTCAATCTCACCGGCTTGCTGTAAACAAAGGATTAAATTTATAGTGTGGAAGATGATGTTTGTCTGCGAAGAACAGTAAAGAACAAGTATTGCAGTAGATTGTATTTCAGATGTAAAAGAATGGACCGGGGTCCACAGTTCACTAGAGGTGTCTCTCCAATAAGAAAAATAGCATGTTGGGTGAACAAATTACAGTTGGGCAATTGACAAATAGAGAGGGCATAACAATGCACATACATATCATGATGACTACTATGAGATTTAATCAGGGCATTACGACAAAGTACATAGACCGCTATCCAGCATGCATCTATGCCTAAAAAGTCCACCTTCGGGTTGGCATCCGCACCCCTTCCAGTATTAAGTTGCAAACAACAGACAATTGCATTAATTATGGTGCGTAATGTAATCAACACAAATATCCTTAGACAAAGCATTGATGTTTTATCCCTAGTGGCAACAGCACATCCACAACCTTAGAACTTTCTGTCATTGTACCAGATTCAATGGAGGCATGAACCCACTATCGAGCATAAATACTCCCTCTTGGAGTCACAAGTTTCAACTTGGCCAGAGCCTCTACTAGCAACAGAGAGCATGCAAGAACATAAACAACACATATATGATAGATTGATAATCAACTTGACATAGTATTCTATATTCATCGGATCCCAACAAACACAACATGTAGCATTACAAATAGATGATCTTGATCATGATAGGCAGCTCACAAGATCTAACATGATAGCACAATGAGGAGAATACAACCATCTAGCTACTGCTATGGACCCATAGTCCAAGGATGAACTACTCACACATCAATCCGGAGGCGATCATGGTGATGAAGAGTCCTCCGGGAGATGATTCCCCTCTCCGGTAGGGTGCCGGAGGCGATCTCCTAAATCCCCCGAGATGGGATTGGTGGCGGCTGCGTCTCTGGAAGTAGTTCCGTATCGTGGCTCTCGGTAATAGGGTTTTCGCGACGGAGGGAATAAATAGGCGGAAGGGCAGCGTCAGGGGGCTGACGAGGGGCCCACACCATAGGGCGGCGTGGGCCCCTCCCTGGCCGCGCGGCCCTATGGTGGCGGCGCCTCGTCGCCCCACTTCGTAACCCCTTCAGTCTTCTGGAAGCTCCGTGGAAAAATAAGACCCTGGGCGTTGATTTCGTCCAATTCCGAGAATATTTCCTTTGTAGGATTTCTGAAACCAAAAACAGCAGAAAACAACAACTGGCTCTTCGGCATCTCGTCAATAGGTTAGTGCCAGAAAATGCATATAAATGATGTAAAGTGTGTATAAAACATGTGAGTATTGTCATAAAAGTAGCATGGAACATAAGAAATTATAGATACGTTTGAGACGTATCAGACATACCCGGGGCCATCCCCTCAACACATCTTAAAGCATCTTGGGGCTAGGCCTGGGAGGAACACCCGAATCAGCCGTTTCTAGCGAGCCACAGTCGTCTTCGCAAAAAAGCGACAATGTCGCGTTCCTGAAGAGTCACCGATGGGAGATGGCACGATATCGCACGGAACGGCAAAAAATCGACGGGATCAATTCGGTCACCGCCCTCCAAATTTTGCCACCATATATAGGGGCGGCTCTCTCACCGCCAAATCCAAATCCCCCATTCCCCCCATTTCGAGCTCATCCACCCTTCCTAATCTAGCGACATGGTCGGCTTATCCTCACCCGCACGGTCGGTGAGGCTGTCTACGATGACGTTGGCTGTGGCGGCGGAGACTAGGTTGTCATCTTCTTCATATGCGCCGATCACTCCAGTGTTGTACGCTTTAGCAAACTCTAGACCTAGAAATTTTGGGTACACAAGGAGATCTGATAGAATCCATTGTAGGCCATTCTTTTGCCGCTGGCCATGGTTGGATCTGACTCTACGATGGGGAAGGTTGTCCAGGTTGCTTCTGACTCTTCCACAGGGATGGTTGTCGAGGTTGCATCTTACTCTTCCACGAGGACGGTTGTGCTGCGTGCTTCTTTGGTAGGGTCTCCTAGTTCCCCGACCTCGGTGTTGTGTGTGGCTCCTCTGAGTGTAAGGCTGCTCTTTTTTTTTTGGTAGTTTATTGATGTGCTAATGCTAAGGATGTGGTAGTTCATTCATGTGCTAATGCTTAAGGATGTGGTAGTTCATTGATGTGCTAATGCTTAAGGATTTGGTAATTAATTGATGTGCTAATGCTTAAGTATGTGTGGTAGTTCCTTGATGTGCTAATGCTTAGCTACGTTCTTCTGCTATTTGCCATGTAGGCAATCATACAATTGGGATCACCTGATCTTTCTACTCCATCTGCCAATGCTAATCGTTATCTATTTGCAAACAAACTTGCCATGGTTTGGCAACCTAAGATGTCATGGTTTGTGCTGAAACGCTTGGTTGAGCTCATCTCACTAGTAACATATGGGACTTCTATAACGATTTTAGTTCGTCAGCGAATGTGTAAAATCCGTCACAGGGGCCTCATCCTGACGGTTTGCAAGACCGTGGCGGATCTCGTGTCAACACCCTGATTTTTACGTCCAGATGCCTATTATGCCATTCCTCGCAATCCCATGAATATTGTTTTTGTGAGACATAATAGATTGATATCACAACACATCATTCATTACAACACATAATAGTCTGACAAATAAAAAGGGATCACATGATCCAGTCTCATTACAATAATTGTTGATCTATTGATCAATTACAAAACACATAGCGGAAGCGAAGTAGCGGTTGTGGTCCATCTGTTCCACATGCAACTGTTGACGTCAGGAGTGGTCCTAGTTGTCGTAGACGTCCTGCTGTCCTTCATCCTGGTACTGGGGCTCATCTTCATAGTCTGGCCATTTGAATAGCCAGGGACACAGCCATGAGTACTTTAAAGTACTCGCAAACTAATACTAGTGTAAGCACTGTCAGCTATAGTAAGGGGATGCTAAGCTCTAGTTTCATTTGCATAAAGCCAGTTTTATTTCATAAGCACTTTAGTAATCAAAGCCTCTTCATTTGCCTAACTTAACTCAAGTGGGAACATTAGTGTCATACCCACAACTCAGTGGTGATTCAAAGTCAAAGTCACCTTTCAATTCAAGTCACAAGTCACCATTCATATTTTTAGAAAAGTTCTGATGACGGAACAGTATGGCCTTTCCAACTGCCCATGACCGCGGACGCGGCTATTCGAATAGGTTAAACTCTGCAGAGGTTGTACACTTGTGCCACAACATTTGATTACATCCATCAGGGATAACCCCGAATAATCATAACTCAGTATGCGGATCATCAACCATTAGCCTTTCACTTGCACACCCTAGTATAGGCACCTCTCCCCATGAGCTTGGCCTCCCGGTGATAGCCAACTGTTATCCCGGGAAATGCACAGGGCTTGGGTCGTACATTCACCTCATTTCACGTCATTTCACCTTTAACGGAGGCAGCCTCGGCATAACCTTTATGACGCTTGTTCAGAGGGAACCCATACTAAGACACATAAGTTTCCAGCTAAAGCCTTACCCATAATCAGGTATTGTGGGGGTACTTGTATATTGGAATGGTATCGCATCCGAACCCAACCATCAGTTTTTTGGTAAATTTCACCAAGTCATATTCACCTTCAAAATCTTTCAATAGAATGACTCATCATTCCAAGGTTTTCAAATTCATTGGTTTTCACAAGTTCCCATCTAGAGTAGCCATTTTAATTTTAGCACTAGCAAATAGTCATGAGGGGTGCTAACTAGCTTTAATTGCTCTAGGCTAAATTTGATGCTCTTGTGCTATTCTAGACCAAGCGAATCATGAATCAAAAAGTAACCTTGATAAATCAAATTCAATAAAGCTTGTAAAGTAAAGACTTGGGATAGAACCATTAAGCATAAGGTAAGATGTAATGGTGCCTTGCTCTTGTAGAGCTTTGCACAAGGTCAATCTTGCAAGAGTATTAGCTTGCAACAAAATAGCTTGCATTAGTCTAGCTTGCCATGATTGGGGTAGTGATCAAAGTTCTCTTCTTCTTCCTCTTGGTAGAATACCTCCTCCTCTTGATAGTCTCCGGTACTAGCGTCTATAAACGAATACGAGGATACAATCACCAAACAATACTTAAGTAGGCTAATTAGCCTTAATGGCTCACACAAATGATCTAGCATCATCACTTAACATTGCTACCCAAAAAATATGCTAGGGTTTTCCTACTTAGGGTTCGGAAAATAATTTCCTCTCATTAAATCTTGTTGAGATTTAATCTACTCAATTAACAAAGTAGGATCACATGTTGACCAAGGTCAACACTTCACACTTATTATTTGAGAAACATGATTTAAATGAGGTTCTATACCTCATGTAATTTAAATCCTATTTGATTTAATATCCTCAAGTGAGCAAATATGAGACCATGCAACAAGGGTCATCACATTACTTCATAACACTTGGGAAGATGATTTAAATGATGTGCTACACCTCATAGATTTGAAAATTTAAATTTGAAAATAATTTAAATGGGCTAGTATTGACTACATAGCCAATCTTTGATTCTAGCCCATGATCATATACAGTACCCATATCATATTTTTGCATAAACAATTATAGTTTTTGAAATTTGAATTATGAGAGGTGGAATCACCTCAAAATTCATTATGGTTGATTTTCTAAATTTATTTGAATTCTGAAAACTCTCTGACTTGTTATTTTTACTATTCAAATTCTACAACTGATCTTGGTTTGAATCCAGTGTGGTTGGATGGAGCATTTCATGGGCTTTCCAACAACCTCAAATTCACTAAATTTCGCTAAGTGGATTTGAAACTATTTGATTTTTAGTAAAGCATCTGTAAGCAAAAGTGTTATAATTCAAATCAACCAATTTGAATTTGGTGGGCTGCGCAGGAAAACTAAGTGGGCTGGCCCAGTAACGCTTCAGTGCTCAACGGGCCAACTGGCAGGTGGGTCCCGCATGTCAGCGCCATTTAAACAAGCGAATCGGTATGGGAATTGTGGGCCGTTAGATTAGAATAGGATCCAGTGGCTCAGGGAGGTCGTCGTCTCTGGCGAGATCCGACATGCTGGCGGCGAGCCTAGGGGGTGGGAGAGCTAACCAGGGTCCGGCAAGGCTCGGCGAGGGTGCGCGGCGGTGTTGTCGAGGACGAGGAAGCGAGTGGTGGTCGTGGGAGGAGCGGAGGTGGCCGAAATCGACGACGTGATCTGCGGCGGCTCACGGGTCTCCGGTGTGAAATTAAGGGGCTACCGGCGGCAATGTGGAGGAGTGAGAGTTCGAGGACGCTCAGAAGAGAGTGGGGAGTGGAGTGGTGTGAAGGAATAGCTCGGGGCAAGGCTCTATTTATAGGGGCGCGAGTGTGCTGCAGGGGTGCGCTCGGGTTGGCCATGGCAACGGCGATTGGAGCGGCGAAGGGGCAAGGGAGGTTGCGCGTGAGGTAGGCGACGTCTAGGTGGTACTGGTGAGCGTGATGGCACGGTGAAAGGTGGTCTGTGGCGTGCGGGAGAGGTCGTCATCCTCGCAGTACTGGCGCGGCAAACTTTGATCATGGCGATCGCAGCAGGTCGAGCGCGTCCAATTGGGAGTGTCTGGCGTCATCCTGGTGAGGTGCTGAGTGCGCGTGCGCAAGGAGAGCGGGAGAGGAGGACAGACGCGACGGGGCAAGGTGGCGTCCTAGCGTGTCCAGTACACGCTCTGGCGCGTCGTGGCTGGCATGGGTGCGTCTGGGCGCGTGCTGGCCTGGCCAATGCCAGCCTCTCGTGAGCCAGGGCCGTTCATGGGCGTGTTCAATGATGCACAAGGAAGCTACTGGACACGATTAAAGTGCAAGAAGACGGATAGAGAGAGAGAGTGTATGATGATCGGCATGGTGCACGGCATGGTCCTGTTCTGAGCATTTCCACACTTTAATCACCACCAGTAAGTACATGGCTTGATGCAGGAGATGTAGAGGATCATGATCATCACAATCCAAAAGCGATTTAGGAAAAATCCAGTGAGTAATAGAGGGTATGAGAAAAGCAATTTCATGCCTGCCAAGTGTTGACAAAATGGCCGCATGAAGATTTTGTTTGAATTTTAAAATTATTTTTGGTGGATTTGCTTTGAATAAAGATTGGAGTAGAATGGTGGTGGTGGTGGTCAAAATGGTGTTGGTTTGCAAAGTTTCAAATTTGGGATGATCTACACTTTGTCTCAAGGTTGCAACTTGTCTCATTTATATTGGTCAAACTAGGCAGAGTCAACCATGATGGTCAACACCAAAAATGTTCATCTTGGTATGGTCTTGGATGAGGTGGAAAGAAGTGAGAGGTTTTAGTTTAAGAATCTGCCAAACCAGGGGTTCAAAGTGGGCAAGATGTTATAAAAGTGCAAATTGACCATTATCATATGTGAGTGAATTTTGATATTTCCTTTGATTTGATTTGTGTTTCTTTGATGCAAATGTGTTTGTTATTGGTATATTGGTGTTTCACAAGCAATGGCACAAGCAATGGTGGCCTTGGTTGATGATTTGCAAAAATGGCCATTTGTGTATGTGAGTGAGATTTGCCTTTTTCTCATTTATTTTATTTCTCTCTATTTGATTTGGTTTTTCTTGATTCAAAAGTGATTCTTATTTGTTTAGGAACATTTCCAAACCATTGAAACAATTCCAAAAGGCCTAGTTCAAAGATTTGCAAAAATGGCCATAAACACATAAGAGGTGAAATTCGAATTTTTCTTAATCTTCTATTTTGTTTCCCCTTGCTTTACTTGGGCATGGTTTAGGGTCCATTTAGGGTTAGATTAGGTTTAGAGAGGGTTTCACACCATTTGGGTAGAGTATGAGGGCATAGGGCAAGATTTGGTAATATGGCTATGTGTCACATATGCCTCTATGCAAAGTTTATTTTATTTTTTGTATCTCACTTGAATTTGTTGGTAAGTACTAGGTTAGGTTTGTTGATGTTTTCAAGACATCTAAACAAGGTAGAAAAGCCCAGGTAAAAGTTTTACCAAAAATAGCCATAGGCACATAGGCCCTTTTCTTATTTAATTTATTTTTATTTGGTTTTATCTTGGATGGTGAAAAGAGGGGTGAGGTTTAGGGTTTAAGATCATTTCAAAATACTTCAACAAACAATCATGGAAATAGCACAAGAATTAAGCATGAGTACTATGCATAGCACAATTTGTAATAAAATTTTTTGTTGGTTCTCATTTTTGGAAAAAGGGAAATTCATTTTCTCTTTGTTTGAAAATTTGGGATGTTACAAACCCTTCCCCCTTAAACAAATCTCGTCCCGAGATTTTAAGAAAAGTTAGGTTCCTAAGAGAGATTGAGCAATTGGATTAACAGGAAAACATACTTGGTATGGCCTGAGGTGCTTCTTGTGCTTCTGTTGCATTCATGTGGTAGAGGCGGCCGTTGTGGTTGTTCTGGTTCCTTCTGGCTGCAAAGCGGCGCTGTTGCTGGCCAGGTGCAGCAGTATTGGGGGCAGTCTTGGCAAGCTTCTTGGGGCATTCATTGGAGTAGTGGCCCATAGTTCCACATTCATAGCAGCTAATCGTTGACTTATCCTTTGGGGCAATGGGGTAGCATTGCTCCCAGTCCTTGGGGCAGTATTGGTGTTGTTGTTGTTACCATTGTTGTTGTTGCCGTTGTGGTGGTTGTTGTTATTGTGATTGTTGTTGTTGTTGCCTCCGGGCTTCTTGGGTCCTCCGTTGTTGTTGGTGTAGTTTGGGCGATATGTCTGAGCAGGTGACTTGTTGTTTCTTGGGGTAAATCCTCCAGAGGAGTTCTTGCGGTACTTCTGGGCATTGTTGGCCCCATTCTGGTGCATCATTCTCCGCTTGCGGTTCTCATTGGCTTGGTGAAGCTTCCCTTCCATCTGTATTGCTGAATCTACCAGGGCTTCTAGGTCACCAAACGGAATGTTCACTAACACAGTTTGCATCTCGTCGTGCAGTACGTTCAAAAATCTTTCCTTCCTCTTCTCGTTGGTGTCTGTTTCATCCGGGGCGTACCTTGACAGGGTAAGAAACCTGTCGCGGTATTCTACTACGGACATCCTTCCTTGTTTGAGTTCGCGGAATTCGTCTCTCATCTTCTTGATCAGTCCTTGGGGCACATGGTATTTGCTGAACTTGAGCTTGAAGTCTTCCCAAGTCATTATTTGCCCCGCATTCATTGCGCGGGCACTTGTCCACCAGGCTCTAGCAGGTCCTGATAGATAGTGGGTGGTGAACAGTACTTTTTCTGCGGCTTCAACTCCCGCAACTTCTAAGTTATTTTTCATGGTTTGGAGCCAATCATCTGCGTCAAGTGGCTCTTCTGTCTTGCTGAACATGGCTGGGTTGGTGTTCTGAAAATTCTTCAGCTTTGATCCAGGGTGATCGTGGTTTCCATGGCCTTGATTGTTCTGAGCTATCTGCTGCAGTGCAGCAATGTTGGCTTGTCGTTTAGCTCTCTCGACTTCTCGGTCTACCATCATCATCTGCAGCATCTGCATCATTGCGTCCTGGTTGGTGCTGCGGGTTGGTGGGGCCATCTGAACATTGAGGTAGATGATAGCACTACAAGGAAAAGGCCTACCGCCGGCGAACCTAAAAGGCCCATTGCCGGCGCACCACGAGCCCGCCGGTGCGAACGGGCCGGTGATAACTGGCCATTGCCGGCGCACCAGGCAGTGCGCCGGCGATAGGACGGATACTGCCGGCGCGCCATCGACCCTTCGCCGGCAAAGGACAAGTTCCACCGGCGCACCAGCAGCTGCGCCGGCAGTAGTGCTTCCAGCACTGGCGCATGCCACGTGCACCGGCAGTAGGTCATTTAGGTGCGCCGGCAATAAATTCGAAAATTCTTTTTCCAGCTTTTTTCCAGCATATTAAAATACATATTTGACAGCAGTATATATTTACAACACAGTTCATGTTTATACAGCAGTACATGCAATATGAGAAGCACATAGAGAGCCAAGTTTCATTTCGGTATCAATACACAAATACGCAAGTCTCATTTCGGAATGTGTTGATTCATACAACACATGTGCATATGCAACACCGAATGACGAAGTTTCAGAAAGTTAGAAGTCTCGGTACATAGTCGTCACAAGTATCGTCATACACCTCACAATGTAGGTCCTAACCTAAACTACAATCACATAGAACATGACCAACATGGTCATGATGACCATCATCACGAAGGCCAATGTCTTCATCCGGTTCCTCCTCATGTCCCTCATCTCTCCCGCTAGATAACGGGCGTATCTTCCTTCCGCCTCCACCCTAGTGGGGTATCCCTTGTAGCTGTTGCCGCTGAAACGGTGCACCTGTCTCCGATAGTCCTCCCAGTCGTCGTAGACTCCAGGAACCCTCCCCTTGTACACGACATATGTCGTCGGCATCTCCATTCACAAGACAAGTAAAATGTTAGTACCAATGCAATGAACAAGTGCCAACTCAAATAAGAGACAAGTAGTATGAACTAAATAGCATGTGCCTCATACTTTGTTGGTTGAAATAAATAATAACATACAGGGATGGGGTCAGTGAGGCTAGGTAGGATGCACAATAGATTGATATTTGTGGCCATCACACCAAGCCTCACTGGCCCCACCCCGGAGTGTACAAGTGACCGAACATTTTAATCATCGGCCAATGCAATTAAGAAGTGCGAACTCAAATAGAAGACAAGTAGTACGAATTAAATAGCGTGCCTCATACTTTGTCGGTCGAAACAAATATTAACATCCAGGGATGGAGTCAGTGAGGCTAGGTAGGATGCACAATAGATTGATACTTGTGGCCGTCACACCAAGGCTCACTGGCTCCACCCCCGAGTGTACGAGTGACCGAACATTCTAATCATCGGCGAACTCCAAATACGAGGCAAGTAGTGGTCGAGTAAATGCAAATAATTATTAAGCTATGTACGCCATAATCTTGAAATATATAGCAAAGTAAATGAAACTATAGACACATGTTCACATGCACATTCATACAACTAAATAAAAGCAACTAGTCGATTCTATGGGAATATATAGCAATTATTACAATACGGAAATTGAAGGACATATCGTTCAAGCTTTAGCAAGTGTTCCCGTCGTAGGATCGGGTTGTACGCCTAGGGGGGAATGGACGGCAGCCCTCAAGCGAGTTGAACGGCCTCTCATCACGCGACATCTCCAAGCGGAGTTCTATCTCGTCATTAGGTGGTAGACCGTAGCCGTAGAAGAACTCGCCAGACCTATTGGTGACATCCTGCAGGATTATCGTGCAAATGAACTGCTGGATGCGACCCCAGTTCTTTCTAATCTCTCTATCAGGGACATCCGCCATGTTTGCAAACCTGTTTCTGAGATTCTCTGGCAGCAACATGTCATCTGCGTACTTTATGTACTCCTGCATCTGAAGGATGGCGTACCACGCGTCCATCCCATTGTCGTGCGTCGACTGCCTGAGGCAGGGGAAGTTGGTTGTGTGGGTTAAGACCAAGCCTCCTCGGGATTTCCTCTCTACTTTGAGGGGGCCTGCCTTGTTGGCGAAGCCGGTGAGAGCATCATTGAGAAGGGCCTTGATGTGGGTGTAGTCTTTCTTGTGGTCCCTACCCGAGTCGAGATAGACTGCATGCGAGTGTTGCGGGTGCACGACGATGAGGGTGCAGAACTTGTCTCTGCGGAAAACACACGGATTAACCTTTGGAAATGAAAATGGAGATATAGGATAGAATGGTAATGGGGGACTAGCGAGTGATTACTTACTCGGGGAAGTAAGGGATGAGAATGGCGCCCTTTTTAATGTTCGCCAGCATGAAATCCTCGACCTGCTGGGTGGCAATCGCCCGATCCCCAGCGTTGCAGATGATGCTCTCCCGCATATAGAAGGGGTCCATTATCGCGATGGTCGGCGTCTCCTCCTTAACAATCTGGGCAGACAAGCTAAGAGCAACTAGGCGAACCACACTAAAGTGGAGCGCTTGCATGCGATAGATGCTGAAGATGTCGTTGAACCGGATGAAGCACAAGTCCGCGGGGTACTTCTCGACGAAGTTCATGCCAGTTGGCACCTTCGCCACAAAGAGAGGGTAACCAAGATCTTTTGATTTGAGAAGAAGGTTCTCCACATGCCTGACAGTCTCATGCAAGCTCCTCATATCCGGGGTGAGTTTCTTCACGACATGCTTCGGCAGCATCGGTTCACCCAAGTGATGCAGAGGTCACTAATTGTTTGGCAACTTGTCAAGGAGTGGGACCTTGTCCTTGGATTTGGCCGCCGCCACCTTGTCTTGGGCGTCCTTCTTATTTTGCCTCTTCCTCTTCTTGGGTTGTACTGATGGACCCTCCATCGCCGTAGTGGCCGTAGCACGGAGTGTGTTTGGGCTCAACATATTTTTGACGGTGGCGGTGGCGACCTCCTCAGGATTTTCCTCCTCGGTCGTTTCTTGAGAATCGAACGGCTTCTTGGAGCACACATATTTCAAGGCCAGCGCATCCTCATGGACAACTTGTGAAGACGTAGGAATATCCCATTGGAAGTTGTCACGTTCGTATTCCTCGGCCTCTGGGGCAGCTGGCTGTTGTGGTGGGGCGCTGACCTCTGGCGCAGCTGGCCGTTCTGGTGGGGCGATGACCACCAGCGCCGCTGGCTGTCGTGGAGGGACGTTGACATGTGGCGCCGCAAGGTGCTTGTCTTTGCTTGCCGTCGACCCCGAGTAGGTGTTGATCCGAATTAGGGTCTTCGGCCATAGCAGTACCCAACCCTTCAGTGAGGCCAGATTCAACGGGCTATCGTCATCGGCACCATGCGGTTGATTAGGAGGAAACAAATCCTCATAGCCCGGTAACGCCCGATCCACTTCAACCCGGTAAACGTCATCCGCCATATCTCGTGTGTGCCACTTCTTATCCAGGGGTCGAAGGATGGACCCCCTCGCGACGTCTTTGAGTTCGTCGTTTACTCTCATCGGGAAGGTGCATGGCGTTGAGAGCGCATGCGAGAACATGTGTATGGTGTTAGAGAGAGGGCAAGGATGATGAAACTAATATATTAACTTGATATACACATTAGTTAATTACCGTGAGGGCGTTGAGCTCGGCTAATGTCGACGGGCCAGCACATGCGGCGGCGGGCGTGCAAGTGACGGAGGGGCTGCTACCCGGCATGGACGGTGAATCCCTAGCACCAGCGACATTGCCGGCGGCCGGAGGAGTCTCCATTATAACATTGTCATTGCCGGCGGACGGCGGCACCATCGAGTTGCTGCCGTCGAAGCTAACCACTTGCATTTTGGGGGGGGGGGGGGGCTTGTTTGCCACCCTCATACCACGCGTGTAGAGCGTTGAAATCTGCTTGGACTGAAGCGGCGACTTCAGCTTTGACTTCAGGTACGAGTGTAGCTTTGAGTTGCGGTACCAGTTGCGGTACCAAACCAGCTTGGACTTGGGCTAGGATTGACTCCCTCATTTCCTCCGCCTCCCGCTGCTTCCTCTCATTGCGCGCATTTTTATCAGCCACAGACGACAAGCCGTAGTGATCATGCTTGTGGCCTGTACCGGCGCCAGCCACACGGCCTCTATGCGGCCTTCTCGTAGGTGAATGCTCATTGACGATGTTTAGCGCCCGTACGAGAGGCTTGTCCCATGCTACCCTGCCCGTCGACGCCTGGGACGAGGAGCCTTCGACACCTTGAGAAAGTCTTTGTCTTTCTTATTCCTGCGGAAGAAACGTGAACCATTTAGAAATGTTGCTACTATTATATGAACGATACTTGATCTAATAAAACCGGTAAATTGCTTACCAGTTTTTTCTCCAACGACAGGACCTTCTGGTCGTTCGTGAACCAAATTATGTCGGTTATGACCTTGGGGTCCGTGACAAGTTCCCCGGTTAGTTTCTTCTGATGGTACCGCGACCTGATGAATCTTCTTTCAAGCGGGTCCTTGTACTTGAGCCAGGGGTTCTCAATGCCGGCATTTACATACGCCTCGTCCTCCTTCGCCCAATAGGGCTCCTTTCCCCCGTACCCACGGCTCCCAAGGTTGTGGTTGCCGATGTTAAGCTCCCGCATTTCCTTCCCCCACAACTTGCGATTCTTCGTCGCTTGTAGCTCTTCATTGGCCACAAAAGCATCAATGTCCGCCTGGGAGACATTCGGAAAGGCAGAGTGGACCTCTTCGAAACCTTTGCCGTCCGCAATCATCTTCCGCACCATGTACTTATAGTTGCTGAGGTGTTTGGTGAACTTCAAGAGGGCTTGTGAGTTCACAATGTTCTTGGATTCATCAGTGGAGGCATAGTCGCCTAGGAACTTGTATCGTGAGTGCAACCTCGCAATGAGCTGGGCTCGCAAATGCGCTTTGCTCTCAGCTCGGAGATCCGTCTCGTTGAGATTGATGACCTCTCAGAGGATACATGCCAGTTGGTTGCCGTACCCCTTGGCAACATCCTTAGGCTCCACCGGCAAACCACTGGCGGGGTCCACCTCTTTGACTGTGTCTCTGCCGGTGCCGACCGTGTTTTGGCGCCTTGCCTTCCGCGGCCTCTTGGCTCCACTTGTCCCGGTGGCAGTACTCCCGGCGGCGCCGCTAGGATCGTCGCCGCTTGTCTCGCCGCCACCCCCGGCGGCGCCGGTTGCCTCATTGCCGCTAGGCTCGTAGGTACTACCCCCGGCGGCGCCGCTTGCCTCGTTGCCGCTTGGCTCGTCGGCACTACCCCCAGCGGCATCCTCCATCTCATGGTCCTCGTCGCTGCCAACACCAGCGGCCTCGGCATCCTCCTCCGTCCTAAAGAAGTGCCTATTGTAGTGCTCCTCTAACTCTTCTTGAGACGACATGGTGGCTTGCACTAATAGAAGATGAAAAAGAGTTAGAATTCACGGAAAAATTCGGCATGACCTTTGCTAAAAATTGGTCATGCCGAGTGCTAGAATTGCCGGAACGGAAATGAATCGACATTCCGGCACTCAATAGCAACTCAATCCCTGCAAACATATATATACAATTCAACCATATATAGCATTTCCAACATCACATCTACATCCACTTGTCCTGATGCTTACACCATAACCATCAAGATCTCAACCATCACCATATATATAACAACTTCATTTCACCCGTATCATTTTACAAATATAACCAGAGAACTCCACCTAATGAACTAAATACCAGTAGTAGCATTTTACAAATATAACCAGAGACAAGAACTTTTCATTTTCATTTGCAACAACTTAGCAGGTAGTACCAGCAGTAGCATTTTACAAATATATACCAACAGTAGCATTTTACAAATATATACCAGCAGTAGCATTTTACAAATATACCAGCAGTAGCATTTTACAAATATATACCTAGCAGGTTCTGTTCAGTGTACTGCCTACTGAGATTGGATGGCCTTGTGACTCAAAGTTGCATTTCTATATCACCAAAACCAGAGAACATACCTAAGAAACATGAACCTAGCTAGCTACTTCATTTGCATTTCATCTAAACCAACATATATAAAGTTCATTTTCAACTTGATTGCAGTAGCATAAGAATGAGCATTTTATATATATGGTAGTAGCATAAGCATTGCATTTTGCATTTCATTTTAAAATTGGTTTAGTTTCAAACTAGAGAGCTTAATTGTTACTGTAATTTATATGAATTGGCAGTACCATAACCAAAAAACCCTACTGCCTAGCTACCTAGGTACTGCAAGCATTTTTATTTTCATTCACATCATGTAATCTACAATCTACCTAAGCAAACTAGGGACAAACAAGCATAAGCAAATTGCAGTAATCTACTGCATTTTGCATTTCATATAAACAAATCTACTGCATGCATTTCATTTTCTTTTTTCACACCAGAGAACAAATTCAAACCAGAGAAATAGCATGTGAACCAGAGAAATTAAAATAGCACATGTAAACCAGACAAATTAAAGCTACTGACTTTACCATAGACAAATTCAAGCATTTTGATCCACCATGTATTCTAGTCTGTACAAAAACTAGCATTTTGATCCAGCATTTTGAACCAGTAACAATTTATGGCAAGCATGAGCATGAGCAAGCATTTTTTGCATTTTATTATTGTTATGAGCATCAGCATGCCCACAGCAGGACCAATAAGAAGTAGCAGTTTTATCTCATTGCTTAAACCAACCATGAATTAAAATAGCACAAAGCCCACATGAGCTTCTTACTAAAGAAAAATGTGAAATTAAAATAGCACTTCTGTTTGATTGAATGCCAGAGCTCCTCCATAATCATGGACTTGATAATTGAAAGAATGCCGGAGCTCCTCCATAATCAATAGATGCACTGGTTTAATTACTGTAACACACTAAATATGTGTGGATGAATAAAATCATCCAAACAGGGGCACCACAATCATATACCCCCAATAGAGAAACCAAATACATTATATATACATAAGCTTCAGGGAATTACTTGGGGTCCAGAAAACTAATCCATGATATGAATGCTATGAGAAATACAAATGAGTGAAAAAGGTGTACAAGTAAGTGGAATTAAAGTGACATTCCTTCACCTTGTACATGCACTGGCCAATTAACTAAACAAAATCAATTTTAAATGGATAAATTACTTGGGGCCCAGTAGCATTCTTTCTTTTTTGATCCATTGATCCAGAGAATAAACCAGAGAACACTTGTTCTTTTTATGAACCAGAGAATTGCTAACATCATTTCATCATTCATTTTAAACCAAAGAATTGCTAAAATTTGCATTTCTTGCATTTCTTGCAATGTTAACCAAAGGTAACCAAGAAGAAATCCAAGGGATCATATTGACTTGCACTAATTCAGCTTTAGGCTATCCAATCCCTCAATATACTAACCTAATGCACATTAAGCTGCACCCATCATTATCAAAACAACATTTTTATTTGCCCAACAGTTAAACAACTAACCTAATGCAAGAATCAGAGGGAAGAACCCTAGCAACCTACGAGGAAGAACCCTAACAGAAGGGGAGAGGGAAGGGGGAGAGAAGGGGGAGGGAAGGGGAGAGGGAAGCTCACCGTGGCTGGCGACTTCTTCTCCAACGGTGGCGCCTCCTGCTCCTTGATGTGCGGCGGCCTCCTCCTCCTCGATGCGCGGTGGCGCCCTCCTGCTCCCCCGAGTGGCAGCGGTGACTTGCTTCGGCTTTGGCGATGGGCACGGGTGCGGGAAGGTTGTGGGGATGGGCGGCGGCGGAGCGGTTAAGGCGAGGGGACGATGGAACGGTTAGGGTGGCGGCAGAGCTCCGGCCGGCGGTGCTCGATGTGCGCCGAGAGGGGGGATCGAGATGTGGCTGGGGAGAAGGAAAGGAAGAAAAACGGTTAAGTCCAGGTTATAGATGTGCCAGGGTTATTGTCGGCGCACTAGGTCACTGGTTCGCCGGGGACAAGTATACCCCCGGCGAAGCAAGGACGTGGTGCGCCGGCAATAACCCTGGCACAGCTATAACCTGGGACATGTTTAGCAATATACATTTGCATTAAAAAATCCTATACTATTTTTATTTATTTATTTTCTCTTTATTGTATGTTTATTTTCTTTTACCCCTAATGCTATAATATTTTATTTTTTCTTATCTTTTCAAGATAATAACAAAGCAATATGCATGAGTTATGTAAAAAACATGAAGAGTGTTTCACAAAATATATACATACACAAAATATTGACCAACACAATATTAATTAGTCATACATAAAATATTGGCCATGACCATATGAGTAGTTATGAATTACACAAAATATGAGTTATAGATTGCAAATAAAGTTTTACATCATCGATTGAGAAGAGTGTTTCGCTTTCTTCTTGCTTTTCTTGCTCGTCATTGAATAATTTAGCCCCGTGTCGTGACTTCTTCTTTTGAAGGGTCGACCTGACCTCGGTAGCGTGGTCCTGCTTCTTCTTGTGGTGTATGTTCTGTCTTCATCCTCGGATTCTTCCATCATTGGGTCTCCGACTTGTCCTTCGAAGTCTTCCTCGTTGGTGACTCCATCCATTCCGACGATGGTCCTCTTGCCTCTCCTCACGATAACACGGCTAGGCCTGGATGGGTCCGTTATGAAGAAGCATTGGTGCACGTGTTCTGCCAGTACCCATGGCTCATTCTGTGCGGTGGCGTTCGTGGACTTTGATTTGTTGGCTTCGGGTACAAACATGGTGTGAAATACCGGTCTTCTTTTGTGACGCTCTTAGCCCATCTGATACGGAACATCGGCACTTTCTCCCCAGCGTAGCTAAGCTCCCAGATTTCCTCGATTCTTCCGTAGTATCTAGTCTTTACGTCACCCGTCCAGGAATCCATCATTACCCCTGAGTTCTGGTAAACACTGTTCTTGTCTTTTTCTTCCGTGTAGAATGTGTACCCGTTGATATCGTACGCTTGGTAAGTCATGATGTTGGGCGCGGGGCCATGTGACAAGGCCAATACTAGTTTATCCTTGTCAGAATCCATTGGTGGGGGATTAGCATCAATGTGGTCTTTGAACCAGCGCGCGAAAGAGGAGTTGTGCTCTCCGTATATTTCTGCTTCCGTCATCATCGGCTTGCCACTGTTCTCTATCATGGTTTTGTGCTCTTTCAACCAAGGATCGATCAAGTCAATGTGTTGTAGCGCTACTAAGTTGGCCCTGTCAAAGTCGGAAGTCCGACCAGACATGTGCACGTGCAGTTCCTTCCTTCCATTTTTGTGGCCTACTCCCTCGAACCTGTGGAGGTGCTTGTTTTGAGGCAAACCAACAGGGTCCTCGATGTCTAGATAATTCGCGCAGAAAGAGATGCACTCTTCGGTGAGCCAGCCCTGGACGATGCTTCCATCCGGATGTGACCTGTTACGAACGTATCCTTTAATGACCCCATTCATTCTTTCAAACGGCATCATGTTGTGTAAGAATGCCGGCCCTAGACTGACGATATCATCCATGATATGGATCAACAGATGGACCATCACGTCAAAGAATGCAGGTGGGAAGTACATCTCCATCTCACATAGGATCACCACGATCTCTTCCTGGAGCCTTGCGAGTTTCTTCACGCTTATCGACTTCTGAGTTATGACGTCGAAGAAGTTACAGAGCCCAGTCAGCGTTGCACGGACATGGTCATCCATTATACCTCGGATTGCAACTGGAAGAATCTGCGTCATCATCACGTGACAGTCATGAGACTTCATGCCGCTGAAGTTTCGTTTCTTGGGGTCCATGTATCTGCTTATTAGCCCGGAGTAACCGAAGGGCACTATGACTCCTAGAAGGCAATTGAAAAATTGATCGACCTCGGCTGGACTAAAAGTGAAGCAGGAGGGGGGACAGTAATAGTCTGGCTGCTTAATCCTTTTGCACTTCTGACCGCCGTCCGCCTCCTCCTCCGACTGTCCCTCTTGGGCCGGCGGGATTTGAAGCTCTTCCCTGATGCCCAAAACTTTCAGGTCGTGTCTTGCTTTCGGCCCATCTTTGGTCCGGTCCGGCATGTTGAGAAGAGTGCCAAGCAAGCTCTCGCACACGTTCTTTGTAATATGCATGACATCAAGGCAGTGAGGTGTATCGAGAATTTTCCAGTACGGCAAGTCCCAAAACACGGACCTCCTTTTCCATACACCAATGAGCGGCGTCGTTTCCTTTTTCTTCTTCTTCTCTCCAGGCTTTTGACGAATCTTTCCCGGCGCAGGGCACTCCTTCCAACCTTTCAGTAATGTATCGATCTCTTCGCCGCTCTTCTTACGTGGAGGTCCTCGGGGTTCATTTGTACCATCGAACAGATCTCCACGCTTTCTCCACGGGTCAGTCTTCTGTAGCCACCTTCGATGCCCCATGTAAACTGTTTTCGAAGAGCCGGGATCCTTACCAAGCTGCAAAAACATCATCTCTTCCATGCACCTGACACATGCCTTGTGTCCATGGCACACCTGGCACGAAATGTAACCGTATCCGAGGTAGTCCTGCACCGTCGTGATCAATGCGGCTCTCAAAGGGAAATATTCTTCCGCGACGGCGTCCCATGTATCTACCCCTTCCTCCGCCCACAACGTTTCAAGCTCCTCCTTTAATAGTTCGAGATACATGTTGATATCGTTTCCTGGCTGTGTCGGCCCTTGAATTAGCATACTCATCTATATGTACTTCCTCTTCATGCACAGCCAGGGCGGGAGGTTGTAGATCCATACAAACACGGGCCATGTGCTATGTGTGCTGCTCTGGTTTCCGAACGGATTGAATCCGTCCGTGCTCGCACCCAACCTGATGTTTCTGGGATCTGCCCCAAAACTTCCGAATTCATTGTCTAATGCTTTCCACTGGCTTGCATCCGAAGGGTGCGTCAGCACTGGGTGCTCAATCCGCTATTCATCATTCAACACTGCCTCCTTTCTTTCTGCGTGCCAGCGCATGAGCTTTGCTTCCTTGCGGTCCGCGTAGAACCGTTGAAGCCGGGGGGCGAGCGGGAAGTACCACACAACTTTCCGAGGAGCTTTCTTCTTCCCTTTCTTGTACCGTTCAGCTTCACACACAGGACATTTGGTCTTGTCCATGTGCTCCTTGCGATACATGATACAGTCGTTGATGTAGGCATGATACTTTTCGTGGGGTAAGTCGAGAGGGCACGTGATTCTCTTGGCCTCGGCTAGACTACCAGGACACGTGTTCCCGGCAGGAAGGAGATCTTTCACATATTCTAGGATGTCGTCGATGCTTGTGTCCGTCCATCCGTGTTTCGCCTTCATCTGCAGCACATCGAGAGCTACTCTCAAGCGAGACTCCCCCAACCCGCAACCTGAGTCGTACAACGGAGTATTCGAGTCTATCTCGAGTTGCTCAAGCTTTGATTTCCGCTTGGCGCCTTTCGTCTTTTCGAGAAGAGGATCTTGAAGATGAGGTTCCCGCACGACTAAAGCTAGCGGCACCTCTTCGTCGTCGTCAAGGTTATTGTCGTCGTCAAGGTTATCGTCCTGTGCGACAAGCTCTTCATCGTCATCAATATCATGATGCCCTCCTTCTTGCCGGCCATTATTACCACCTGCTGCAGTCGCCCCATTGACCTCCGCGCCATCATCACTCATCCATTGAGTGTGTCCATGCATGAAACCATTAGTGAGCAGGTGCCCCTGCAATTTTCCTGAATACGGGTCAAACCATTTCCCTCGTTTGCATCTCCGGCACGGACACAATACCTCCGTGCGGTTATTTTCATACATGTCGATGATCGCGTGTTTCAGATATCTCATCACGATGCTTTCACTCATCTCGATAACCATTATCACCTGCATGGTAAGATTACATAATTGATTAGAACCATGCATCCGTTGGTAGTTTTCACGGAAAATTTCGGCATGACCTTCCTACACGGTAGGACATAGGAGCGCCAGAAATGTGCCGAAACGGAAACTTAAAGAATCAACATTTCGGCGCAACGTTGGCAACTCATTTTCAACGCCAAAACACACAAGCACAAGCACAAACACAACATATATATATGCCACACACGAGCTTTGCTTCAAATGTCCAATATACGTTGATTTCATTCCTCAATTTGTTCATTAATCACCTATTTGTTTGATATACTCGTCAACGAGATCGAGACGTCGCGCCGCTACCACGGCGTATGGAAGCCGACTTTCTAGATCTAGATCTAGATTGAGCGGTCAATGCGGGATAGTAGATCTAGATCTACATAGGAGGATGTGGGAGATGCATGTAGGAAGGAAAGATTTGGTAAAAAATATGATTTTGTTTGGTCAAATTGGCTAAATTTGGGGTAGAAATGGGCAAAAAATAGGTGGGTTGGGAGAAGGGTCGGGTTGTGTGGAGGAGTGAGTGTAGTGGCTTGTGAGTGCTGGTTGGTGGCTGAAATAACTCCCAGGTTACTGCCGGCGCACCAGGACCTGGGTGCGCCGGCAGTATATAAGCCATCCGGCTATATCTGCTTCAGGCCAGGCCCACGAAACATTGCCGGCGCACCAGCCCAGGAGCGCGCCGGCAATAGCAAATTACCACCGGCGCACTCCTGGGCTGGTGCGCCGGCAATGTTTCGTGGGCCTGGCCCGAATTGGGCGAGGCCATGCCAGGAAAAAGCGCCGGCGCATCGAATCCACTGGTGCGCCGGTAGTGGGCAGGCATCGCCGGCGCGGTTAATATTTGGTGCGCCGGCAGCACGTTCCACCGGCGCATGCATAGGGTGGTGCGCCGGCACCACTTGCCTCCACCTATAGGCTTTTCCCTAGTAGTGTAGGATAAGAGGGAAATTTCTATGGTTTGTTTTGTTAAAGTTTAAAAAGTTCATAACTTGAAAACTTGAGTAGTGTTGCGGGGGTAAAAACCAACAACACTTTTTCATTCATACCAAGCATCACAAATTACAAAGCGAACACACCATTGGTTTGAAGAACCATTCATTCGTTCTACGATACAAGGGGATCCTGTTACAAACTCACACCTACGATAGTGCTTTAATGATACTACTCTTCAGGGTGGATTCTTCGTCTTCACGAGTAATGTGCTTGGCGAAAGGCGAGGGCGTTGTCCAACTCCTTGCGGGTCTTGTACAGCGTGAAGTCTAGGTATGCAACATAGTGGTTCATCTTCGGGTGCGGGGGCATAGTGATTGGTCTTCCCATGGAATCATGTCTTGGGTAGTAAATGAAGCGGGTATTCTTGAGCTTGTTCACATTCTGTCCACACAGACGGGCAATTGCTTCTTGCATCGCTCTGGCTATTCCTTCCGTCCAAGTGTTCCCCGTTACAGAAAACCATATGGTTTCCCATATTGCGGCTCCGAGCCTTCCTCACAGATCTGCAGTAACTTCCCACCGAGGTTGTCCTCCCGATGGATTGTTGAGGGGTATTCCGAAGAACTCTGGATACGGGCGTCCTAAATACTCAACTAGTTGCTTCAAATCCTTCTCGAACATGAGGTTTCCTCCGTGGCCAAGCTGATAGGACTTGCAGGTGTACTCCATCTGTGAAGAATTATGATGAGTAAGTTAGAGAAGTGAGTAGTGTGTCAAAATTTTATGTAGTAGTATAAGAAGAATAGAGCATAACTTTCTTATTTTGAAGAAGATCTCAAGGATAAGAGTGAGAATAAGTTTTCATAAATAATCACTTCCTTTGTTTTGAAACTGAGTTTTTCAGACGTCCATTCTAACTAGGGTCTCCTAAGGTCAACAATGGCTCCGATACCAACTTGTCAACACCCGGTTTTTTATGTCCAGATGCCTATTATGCCATTCCTCGCAATCCCATGAATATTGTTTTTGCGAGACATAATAGATTGATATCACAACACATCATTCATTACAACACATAATAGTCTTACAAATAAAAAAGGGATCACATGATCCAGTCTCATTACAATAATAGTTGATCTATTGATCAATTACAAAACACATAGCGGAAGCGAAGTAGCGGTTGTGGTCCATCTGTTCCACATGCAACTGTTGATGTCAGGAGTGGTCCTAGTTGTCGTAGACGTCCTGCTGTCCTTCATCCTGGTACTGGGGCTCATCTTCATAGTCTGGCCATTTGAATAGCCAGGGACACAGCCATGAGTACTTTAAAGTACTCGCAAACTAATACTAGTGTAAGCACTGTCAGCTATAGTAAGGGGATGCTAAGCTCTAGTTTCATTTGCATAAAGCCAGTTTTATTTCATAAGCACTTTAGTAATCAAAGCCTCTTCATTTGCCTAACTTAACTCAAGTGGGAACATTAGTGTCATACCCACAACTCAGTGGTGATTCAAAGTCAAAGTCACCTTTCAATTCAAGTCACAAGTCACCATTCATATTTTTAGAAAAGTTCTGATGACGGAACAGTATGGCCTTTCCAACTGCCCATGACCGCGGACGCGGCTATTCGAATAGGTTAAACTCTGCAGAGGTTGTACACTTGTGCCACAACATTTGATTACATCCGTCAGGGATAACCCCGAATAATCATAACTCAGTATGCGGATCATCAACCATTAGCCTTTCACTTGCACACCCTAGTATAGGCACCTCTCCCCATGAGCTTGGCCTCCCGGTGATAGCCAACTGTTATCTCGGGAACTGCACAGGGCTTGGGTCGTACATTCACCCTATTTTCACGTCATTTCACCTTTAACAGAGGCAGCCTCGGCATAACCTCTATGACGCTTGTTCAGATGGAACCCATACTAAGACACATAAATTTCCAGCTAAAGCCTTACCCATAATCAGGTATTGTGGGGGTACTTGTATATTGGAATGGTATCGCATCCGAACCCAACCATCAGTTTTTTGGTAAATTTCACCAAGTCATTCACAAGTCATATTCACCTTCAAAATCTTTCAATAGAATGACTCATCATTCCAAGGTTTTCAAAGTCATTGGTTTTCACAAGTTCCCATCTAGAGTAGCCATTTTAATTTTAGCACTAGCAACTAGTCATGAGGGGTGCTAACTAGCTTTAATTGCTCTAGGCTAAATTTGATGCTCTTGTGCTATTCTAGACCAAGTGAATCATGAATCAAAAAGTAACCTTGGTAAATCAAATTCAATAAAGCTTGTAAAGTAAAGACTTGGGATAGGACCATTAAGCATAAGGTAAGATGTAATGGTGCCTTGCTCTTGTAGAGCTTTGCACAAGGTCAATCTTGCAAGAGTATTAGCTTGCAACAAAATAGCTTGCATTAGTCTAGCTTGCCTTGATTGGGGTAGTGATCAAAGTTCTATTCTTCTTCCTCTTGGTAGAATACCTCCTCCTCTTGATAGTCTCCGGTACTAGCGTCTATAAATGAATACGAGGATACAATCACCAAACAATACTTAAGTAGGCTAATTAGCCTTAATGGCTCACACAAATGATCTAGCATCATCACTTAACATTGCTACCCAAAAATTATGCTAGGGTTTTCCTACTTAGGGTTAGGAAAATAATTTCCTCTCATTAAATCTTGTTGAGATTTAATCTACTCAAATAACAAAGTAGGATCACATGTTGACCAAGGTCAACACTTCACACTTATTATTTGAGAAACGTGATTTAAATGAGGTTCTATACCTCATGCAATTTAAATCCTATTTGATTTAATATCCTCAAGTGAGCAAATATGAGACCATGCAACAAGGGTCATCACATTACTTCATAACACTTGGGAAGATGATTTAAATGAGGTGCTACACCTCATAGATTTGAAAACTTAAATTTGAAAATAATTTAAATGGGCTAGTATTGACTACATAGCCAATCTTTGATTCTAGCCCATGATCATATACAGTACCCATATCATATTTTTGCATAAACAATTAGAGTTTTTGAAATGTGAATTATGAGAGGTGGAATCACCTCAAAATTCATTATGGTTGATTTTCTAAATTTATTTGAATTCTGAAAACTCCCTGACTTTTTATTTTTACTATTCAAATTCTACAATTGATCTTGGTTTGAATCCAGTGTGGTTGGATGGAGCATTTCATGGGATTTCCAACAACCTCAAATTCACTAAATTTGGCTAAGTGGATTTGAAACTATTTGATTTTTAGTAAAGCATCTGTAAGCAAAAGTGTTATAATTCAAATCAACCAATTTGAATTTGGTGGGCTGCGCAGGAAAACTAAGTGGGCTGGCCCAGTAACGCTTCAGCGCTCAACGGGCCAACTGGCAGGTGGGTCCCGCATGTCAGCGCCATTTAAACAAGTGAATTGGTACGGGAATTGTGGGCCGTTAGATTAGAATAGGATCCAGTGGCTCAGGGAGGTCGTCGTCTCCGGCGAGATCCGACGTGCTGCCGGCGATCCTAGGGGTGGGAGAGCTAACCAGGGTCCGGCAAGGCTCGGCGAGGGTGTGCGGCGGTGTTGTCGAGGACGAGGAAGCGAGTGGTGGTCGTGGGAGGAGCGGAGGTGTTCGAAATCGACGACGTGATCTGCGGTGGCTCACGATTCTCCGGCGTGAAATTAAGGGGCTACCGGCGGGAATGTGGAGGAGTGAGAGTTCGAGGAGGCTCAAAAGAGAGTGAGGAGTAGAGTGGTGTGAAGGAATAGCTCGGGGGAAGGCTCTATTTATAGGGGCGCGAGTGTGCTGCGGGGGTGCGCTCGGGTTGGCCATGGCAACGGCGATTGGAGCGGCGAAGGGTCAAGGGAGGTTGCACGTGAGGTAGGCGACGTCTAGGTGGTACCGATGAGCGTGATTGCACGGTGAAAGGTGGTCTGTGGCGTGCGGGAGAGGTCGTCGTCCTCGCAGTACTGGCGCGGCAAACTTTGATCATGGCGACGACAGTAGGTCGAGCGCGTCCAATTGGTAGTGTCTGGCGTCTTCCTGGTGAGGTGCTGAGTGCACGTGCGCAAGGAGAGAGGGAGAGAAGGACAGACGCGACGGGGCAAGGTGGCGTCCTGGCATGTCCAGTACACGCTCTGGCGCGTCGTGGCTGGCATGGGCGCGTCTGGGCGCGTGCTGGCCTGGCCAATTCCAGCCTCTCGCGAGCCAGGGCCGTGCATGGGCGTGTTCAATGATGCACAAGGAAGCTACTGGACACGATTAAAGTGCAAGAAGAGGGGCAGAGAGAGTGTATGATGATCGGCATGGTCCTGTTCTGAGCATTTCCACACTTTAATCACCACCAGTAAGTACATGGCTTGATGCAGGAGATGCAGAGGATCATGATCATCACAATCCAAAAGCGATTTAGGCAAAAATCCAGTGAGTAATAGAGGGTATGGGAAAAGCAATTTCATGCCTGCCAAGTGTTTGACAAAATGGCCGCATGAAGATTTTGTTTGAATTTTAAAATTCTGTTTGGTGGAGTTGCTTTGAATAAAGATTGGAGTAGAATGGTGGTGGTGGTGGTCAAAATGGTGTTGGTTTGCAAAGTTTCAAATTTGGGATGATCTACACTTTGTCTCAAGGTTGCAACTTGTCTCATTTATATTGGTCAAACTAGGCAGAGTCAACCATGATGGTCAACACCAAAAATGTTTATCTTGGTATGGTCTTGGATGAGGTGGAAAGAAGTGAGAGGTTTTAGTTTAAGAATCTGCCAAACCAGGGGTTCAAAGTGGGCAAGATGTTATAAAAGTGCAAATTGACCATTATCATATGTGAGTGAATTTTGATATTTCCTTTGATTTGATTTGTGTTTCTTTGATGCAAATGTGTTTGTTATTGGTATATTAGTGTTTCACAAGCAATGGCACAAGCAATGGTGGCCTTGGTTGATGATTTGCAAAAATGGCCATTTGTGTATGTGAGTGAGATTTGCCTTTTTCTCATTTATTTTATTTCTCTCTATTTGATTTGGTTTTTCTTGATTCAAAAGTGATTCTTATTTGTTTAGGAACATTTCCAAACCGTTGAAACAATTCCAAAAGGCCTAGTTCAAAGATTTGCAAAAATGGCCATAAACACATAAGAGGTGAAATTCGAATTTTTCTTAATCTTCTATTTTGTTTCCCCTTGCTTTACTTGGGCATGGTTTAGGGTCCATTTAGGGTTAGATTAGGTTTAGAGAGGGTTTCACACCATTTTGGTAGAGTATGAGGGCATAGGGCAAGATTTGGTAATATGGCTATGTGTCACATATGCCTCTATGCAAAGTTTATTTTATTTTTTGTATCTCACTTGAATTTGTTGGTAAGTAATAGGTTAGGTTTGTTGATGTTTTCAAAACATCTAAACAAGGTAGAAAAGCCTAGGTAAAAGTTTTACCAAAAATAGCCATAGGCACTTTTCTTATTTAATTTATTTTTATTTGGTTTTATCTTGATGGTGAAAAGAGGGGTGAGGTTTAGGGTTTAAGATCATTTCAAAATACTTCAACAAACAATCGGTTGGCAATAGCACAAGAATTAAGCATGAGTACTATGCATAGCACAATTTGTAATAAAAGTTTTTGTTGGTTCTCATTTTTGGAAAAAGGGAAATTCATTTTCTCTTTGTTTGAAAATTTGGGATGTTACATCTCGCGTCACAGATGGCCAGACTGACGGTTAGGAAAGTGCGTCACAGATCCATAACGGGTAGGTCCAAGCCCAAGCCCAGCCGGCTCGGACGGTTGTGACGGACTTACACCTTATCGGGCGGTGCCCCTGTACCCGACCGATGTGTCAGGTCAATGATTGGGCCATTGTTACGGTCGTGTGATATTATTTTTTCGCCTACCATATTCTCAGCGATGCGGTGGCTTGCCCTGCAGAGGACACGTGGCAGCATCTGCTCTGAAATAAACTAACATCGTTACGACAAATCTGCCACTAGATTCATGACACGTGGCAGCATACAGCGGGTGGGCCCGATAGGCAATGGGCCTTGAGGCCCGTTAGGCAGAAGAACCACCAGTGGGCATCATATGAATCGGCCCAGACTCATCGAAGCGATCGGTGAGGTCGGTACTCGAAGCCATCGAGGTAACTAGAAGAGGCAGCACGAGTTAAGAGGCAGTTCTGACTGGTGTTCTTCTGGAGCACCAGCTTTGTGCGGTGTAAAGACGTACTACTACAACGAGGAGCCTATATATACATGTAAATCGAGCGATATAATAGCGGATGCTTCCCGCGAGTTGACATACATTATGGTTCTCAAACACATCCACTGGGCCACTAGGGGATAGGTACAGCCACAGGTGCACAGAACCAGAACCCAGAGATACTCTCAGTCTCTCGTAATACGCCAGACCGGGTCAGTTACTCGTATTTGGATTCTGACGCAGCCACGCAGGGTTACTAAACAACACAGGATGAGCTCATATCATTTGTGAGATGAACAAGCGAGCTCTTTGACTAAGCCAGACCGTGTTAATTGCTCCTACCTAATTGGTTTCTTGACTCCTCGCTCACTAGGTGATAGGTCAACCAAGAGACACTCTCATAATTCATAAGCCAGACCAAGTCAGCATGAATAAGCAATGACACGGTTGAGCTCTTTTGGAAAGGTAACCAAGGTAAGCAGTTGAGAGCTCCCCCCGCCGCCGCGCCGGCCCTTCGCCAGCGTCCCTTGGCCCCCGGCCACCCCCTTTCTCTTCCTCCCCTTCTTTCCCGGCGTAGACATGGAGTCCTCCGCTTCGCACCCACTGGTTTCTCTCAGAAGTGGTTGGGTCCGGCGAGCCTGGAGTCGGTGTCCTCGGCCAGGGATGACCATGTGTCCGGCCTGGGGATCTCCTCCTCTTCGTCGGGGAACAGCGCCGACGCTCCTCGTGAGGTGGTTGCGGTGCGGGCTTCGGCGGCGGACCGAGGTCGTGTGCAGGATCGGCTCCGGTGGGAGCAGCCGAAGCCAACGAAGAAGACGATGTGGCGCCGTCACGTGGAGGCGCGGAACGACCCCGCGGTGGGCCGGAGTGCGGTCGCGCCGGAGATGGATGGTCTCTCCTTCAGATGCTACGAACCCGGCCACCGGAAGCGCGACTGCACCAACGAGGAGGTGTGCGTCCGCTGCTGGCTCCGGGGGCATCCGGCGAGGGAGTGCAAGCGGCCTCGTAGCCCGTCATCGGAGGAAGAGCTTCGTACCTTGGCGCTGGCAAAGTTTGCGCGCCGCCGGTCGCCGGTCAGGGATGAGCCTGTCGGGGTCCGGAGGGATCTTGGCATGGAACCTGGGCGCGCGACAGCCCCGGCGCCACCCCCGGGGCCGCCCACACCGCCGGCGCCAACCCCCACCCCGCCACCGCCACCACCACCCCCGACCGCACCAGTCGCTCCCCTGCTCCCGAGTCTTCCTCCCATGGGGGCGTGGCCGCCGTTGTGTGTGGATCCTGAGGCGCCGGTGAGCTCGCGTGTGCATGAGGCGCCGGCGATGTGCGTCGTGAGAAGGACCGCAGCCATGTGTCATTTGGAGCGGAAGCTCCGCTTCGCCATGGTGGCCTCTGTCGGAGGACAGAGGCCGGCGGTCTCGACAGAGCAGGTGGCGGCGGCCTTGAGGTGGCGCGGGATTCCGGCTACGGTGTTCTCAGTGCACTCGCATGCGCCCGAGGATTTTCTGATCGTTCTGGAGTCCGCTGAGTTGAGGAGGCATGTCGCGGGTCTTCTGTCTGTGCTCGTCGTGGGCACGCCGCTCGTTCTCCGGCCATGGAACCGCCAAGTGCAGGCAAAGCAAGTCCCATTGCGGTCGCGGGTTTTCCTGGTGCTCGAAGGGATCCCGCCGCATGCGTGGGACGTGGGCGTGGTGGAAGATCTGCTTGGCAAGTCGTGCGCTGTGGAGGAAGTGGCGCCGGAGACGTGCTCGCGGGAGCATCTTTCGTTGTTCAGGTTGACGGCCTAGACGTCACAGCTGGACGCCATCCCAGTGGCGCGCACACTCGCGGTGCCGGAGCCGCTGCGAGAGTTGGAGAGGCCGCTGCCGCCGGCGAGGGAGCTCCCGGAGGCAGAGGGGATACAGGCGCCACCTCCGGAAGTTTCGACGGATGCCTCGGTGATTCAAACATTGCAATACCGTGTGCTGATCCATCTGGTTGCGGTTGAGGAGGTTGTCTCTGAGGAGCTTGACAAGAGGCGAGGGGCTCATGGCGATGATCATGCGGGCCGCCGGGGATCTGGGCCACAGGATGGTAATGGAGGCGGTGGCGAATTTGGTCGTCGCCAGAGAAGAACACTCCCTTGGAAGCGAGGGGTGGCGGATCAGCGAGGTGGGGCCACAGCTTTTGCCTCCAACTACCAGTTTCGGACTGCTGGCAGTGAGCCAATGGTGGAGGAACACTCGTGGGGCCTACCCCCGCTGGCCTCACCTGGTCCTTGGGTGATTCTATAAGGGTACATTGCCCCTATGTGTGGTTTTGGTAATTAATGACAACCCCTATGGACTAATGTTTTCATTAAGTTTATATGAAGGAATATTCCATAGGTTCTACTTGTATTCCATGTGTTGGATTCAAGTATGGATGCCATGTAAATAAAGATACATCTTGTGTATTGGCATCAAGATCATCGATTTGAAGACATATATGTGATATGATCAAGAAGAAGGAATGAAGATGGAGTTCTTATGTGGAACTCAATATTAGCCATGCTCTATCTTATGAGAGTATGAGAAGATACAAGGTTGAGTTGGGCAAGTTCAAGATGAGCATCTCAAGTGGATCACATGCTTGAAGCTTGCCGTCCATTTGGTGATAATGGACTTGTGAAGATGTACATCAATGAAGCTTTCCCATCATAGTGTATGGGGGAGCATTTGTGAGTCTTCACAAAGCAACAATGATCAAGTTGTGGCATTCCGGCTAGTGTAGAGCTTGAAGAGTTATCATCAAGATCAAGCAGGATGCGCAAGGCAAAGGTATGACCTTGATAGGTTTTCCTTTTACCGGTCTCAAGGTGGTTGATGGGAGACCGGATTATAGGATAGATAGCCGCACTATTAAGAGGGGCTTTCGGTTGAGTAACTCGATCACATCGTCTTAGGGAGCTCAATCCTTTGCATACTTTGCATATTCCTATTGCTTCTTGGTTTTTCTTGGTGTTAAGTTCTTGAGCTTGTTGCTAGCTTTACAACAAGCCCGAGTTCATCGAAAACGGAGTTCGCATGCATCTTCTATTGTGTTTTCGAGGTTGGGTGATTTTACCGGTTATTCATGATATAAGGTTCTACCTTTTATATTCATGATAAAATCCCCTCCTACAGTTTCTTGAGTTTTCACTTTCCATAGGATAGCATTTGTTCTTATCTCTCAAACAAAATTGGTTTCATTCGAATCGGAGTTCGGGAGCATTTGTTATTAAAGAAAAAGTAAAAGAAAAGAAAAAGGAAAAGGAAAAGGAAAAGGGGAGGTGCTGCCGGCCGATCGACCGGCCTACCGGCCCATGCGCCGGCTGTTGAGGGGATGACCCCCGGTATGCCAAAGGCATGCCAAACCAGATGGTTTGAGCCATCAAGATACCGGTTTAATGTTTATACCGGAGCACAAAGATAAGTATTTGGCTAAGTAAAGTCAGGCCGGTATCCCCAAGAGGGTATACCGGAACCGGATGAAGAAGACACCGGGCTACCGGTAAGAAGAGCATGTCGGCAAGACTGGTCAAAGATTCTCTTCAGAGCTAGAGGACAAGGATGAGCTAAGCAAAGTAGCTTTAAACGAAGCTCTGGCGCCAAAGAGGAAGATGACGCTGAAAGAAGCAGGAGGACGTCAGCTTCCCTGATTAAAGAAGACCCCGGCGTCATCTATGATTAAAGTTACTTTGTAAAGTAGTTTGTCCAGTCAAAGATTCCATTAGGGTTTCTTGCTCTGTAAGCCACCCTCTCCTCTATATAAGGAGAGGGGGCACACCCGTATACAGGACGATCAACCAGTAGAGGCTTACCCTATTAGACGAAGAACCTTGTATCCAGAAACTTGCATCTTGTGGAGATCAATGAAGATAGTGATCTAGAGCAGAGTTCTTCCTTGTGTGTTTCTTCTTGTATCACTGCCTTTGACTGAGTTCTTGAGGAAAGCACCCGGAAGTTCATCCCATCTAATCACAAACCCTCCCCCGAATCCTCTTGCGTCCATTCGGCCCCAACTTAAGCCATCCCATGGCATCTGCTCGTTCACCACGACGACAGTTGGCGCCCACCGTGGGGCATGAAGTGGCGCTTGCTGGAGTTCACATTCGGGCGGGCATCCTCGACGTCGCCGGCCAGCGTACGGTGTCCGCACTGGTGCAACGCATCTACGCCATGGACTTCATCAACGACAACGCAGGCTGCTTCGCCAATAGCGGCATCTTCCCCAAGAACGGCCGCATCATCGAGTTCGGCGGCCACCGCGTCTACTTCGGCATTGTCCCTGTGCGCCAGCGCCCCTCGCCGGTGCTGGTGGCACCGGATCCGCCAAGGTGGCTACATGCTGGCAGCGCACCCGGCAGCGTGGAGGTGATGATGGCAGGTGTGGTCGGCGCCGGCAAAGAAGCTGTGGAAGAAGGTGCTGGGCGTGCGGCTTCAACCCGTGCGGCCAAGCCATCGCTAGAGCGCGATGCAGGCGCTGCGGGAGCATTGTCGCGCTACCGGAGACACCGCTCCAAGCGGCGATGAGCGTCCTCGCCACACCCATCGCGCAGAACATCGACCCGGCAGCGGCTCAGGTGGAGCTGGAGGCGCAGCGCCAGAAGCTGCTCGAGAACGGCAAGGACGTCGTTAGGGCGCAGCGTGAGCTGAACCTAACCATACGTGAGTATAACGCAGCCCATGGCTTTGCTTCTGTTAGCGCTCATGCTGCTAGGATACCGGAGAACCGGCTTAAGGCTCGCAATCTAGATCAGGATTTGCGTAAGGAGATTCATGCCGGCAAAAGTACCTCTGCATCTGTGAGCATCGTAGAGAAACCTAAGTACAGTAGCCCGGATAAAACTATAAAAGCTGCAAAGGCTGCGGTAGAGCTGTGTGAATCGCTTTCCGGGGACGCTCTGGCAAAACAACAAGAGCGTGTCCAGGAGTTGCTTGAAACTATCGAGCAGCAAAACGCTGAGCAGCTTGCTAAGCTGAACAAGGTTGTGGCTTCAAAATCCGCGCGTTCAACAAAGAATGCCGGTAGCAAGTCCCATGGGCAGGCCTCGTCCCCCCATCCGGACAGAAGAAGAGAAAAAGAGATGAATGCGCAACAGATGACTGTGTATGATCCGGTTCTTGCCGGAAAACAACAAGCCAGGCAACACGATGCCGGTAGAAAAAGCCAAAGGGAAGACAGAGGCTACGCCCAAGGAGGCTATGCCAGAAACAATCATGCCGGTACACACCAAACCGGGCAAAATTAGCAAGCTGCAAGGGCAGCGTATGATGAGGAGGAGATGGATCCCCCAAGGTACCGGCAGGCAAGGGCCGCGGTACCGAAGCATGATGACGAGGTTGATTCAACAAGACCGGCAGCATACCGGAACCCATTGGGAGAACGCCTGGAAGAAAGATACCTGCCAGAACGGGATGCGAGGCACCGTCTGGATAAAGTATACTTGTCAGAAATGATCGAGGCAGAAGGTCCTCCGGGCCCAAAGTGTTTTGGTCCAAGGATCATGAAAGAGGGGCCACCGGTTCGCAACTTCCAGTTGCCCCGTGACACAAAAACGTACGATGGCACCACTAAGCCGGAAGACTGGCTCGCGGATTACGTGACCACGGTGTACGTCGCTGGTGGCGGAGGAACCGTAGCTGGAGGAGGAAACCGGCGTTGGGCCGTGAGAATCATACCATCATTCTTGGTGGGACCGACACGAATCTGGCTGAACAACTTGCCGGCAGGAAGCATAAACGGTTGGTTGGACTTTGAGGAGGCTTTTGTGAGTAACTTCAGCAGCACGTACCGAAGGCCAAACAGGCCGCAGCAGCTCGCCTTGTGCGTGCAGCGCCCAAATGAAACAGACCGGGATTACCTGGCCCGGTGGAACACCACAAGGAACTCCTGTGAAGGGGTGATAGAGGCGCAAGCCATTGCTTGGTTTAGCAGTGGGTGCAGAAGAGGTTCACCGTTGTGGCAAAAGCTGCAGCGGAACATGCCGACAACGCTGGCGGAAATGATATGCGTGGCGGATAACTATGCGTTGGGAGACCCAATGCAGCCGGCAGTACAACCTGAGCCGGAGCAATCAAATCCGCCTCAGCAACGCCAAGAGCAACACCGGGATAACCGGAACAACAAAAGAAGGGAAGATTTCCCAGATCGAACGTACGGTCCGCAGCAAGTTGCTGCTGTGCAAGAGAACTCTGAGGCCAGCGGCAGTCAGAGGCAAAGAACCGGATCGCAGCCATGGGCGGGTCCTAAGAATTAGTGGGTCGAAAAGAAACCCTGGGGCCAGAAAAAGAACTGGCAAGAACCTGTGAAGTACACCATGGAAGCTGCCATGGATCAACCTTGCCGGTGGCACACACCGAATCCGGCACACCCGTCAAATCATTTGACGAAGGATTGTACTTGGACCAAGTACCTGATGCTTAAGGGAGCAGCGAAAGATGCACAAGCACAAGGGTGCTTGATACGTCTCCGACGTATCGATAATTTCTTATGTTCCATGCCACATTATTGATGATATCTACATGTTTTATGAATACTTTATGTCATATTTATGCATTTTCCGGCACTAACCTATTAACGAGATGCCGAAGAACCAGTTGTTGTTTTCTGCTGTTTTTGGTTTCAGAAATCCTAGTAAGGAAATATTCTCGGAATTGGACGAAATCAACGCCCAGGGGCCTATTTTCACACGAAGCTTCCAGAAGTCCGAGGGAGAGACGAAGTGGGGCCACGAGGCGCCGCCACACTCGGGCGGTGTGGCCCAAGCCCTGGCCGCGCCGGCCTAGCGTGTGGGGCCCTCGTGTGGCCCCCTGACCTATCTCCTCCGCCTCTTAAAGCCTTCGTCGCGAAACCCCCAGTACCGAGAGCCACGATACGGAAAACCTTCCAGAGACGCCGCCGCCGCCAATCCCATCTCGGGGGATTTAGGAGATCGCCTCCGGCACCCTGCCGGAGAGGGGAATCATCTCTCGGAGGACTCTTCACCACCATGGTCGCCTCCGGAGTGATGAGTGAGTAGTTCACCCCTGGACTATGGGTCCATAGCAGTAGCTAGATGGTCGTCTTCTCCTAATTATGCTTCATTGTCGGATCTTGTGAGCTGCCTAACATGATCAAGATCATCTATTTGTAATGCTATATGTTGTGTTTGTTGGGATCCGATGGATAGAGAATACTATGCTATGTTGATTATCAATCTATTATCTATGTGTTGTTTATGATCTTGCATGCTCTCCGTTATTAGTAGAGGCTCTGGCCAAGTTTTTACTCTTAACTCCAAGAGGGAGTATTTATGTTCGATAGTGGGTTCATGCCTCCATTAAATCTGGGACAGTGATAGAAAGTTCTAAGGTTGTGGATGTGCTGTTGCCACTAGGGATAAAACATTGATGCTATGTCCGAGGATGTAGTTATTGATTACATTACGCACCATACTTAATGCAATTGTCTGTTGTTTGCAACTTAATACTGGAAGGGGTTCGGATGATAACCTGAAGGTGGACTTTTTAGGCATAGATGCATGCTGGATAGCGGTCTATGTACTTTGTCGTAATGCCCAATTAAATCTCACAATACTCATCATATCATGTATGTGCATTGTCATGCCCTCTCTATTTGTCAATTGCCCAACTGTAATTTGTTCACCCAACATGTTATTTATCTTATGGGAGAGACACCTCTAGTGAACTGTGGACCCCGGTCCATTCTTTTACATCGAATACAATCTACTGCAACACTTGTTCTACTGTTTTCTGCAAACAATCATCATCCACACTATACATCTAATCCTTTGTTACAGCAAGCCGGTGAGATTGACAACCTCACTGTTTCGTTGGGGCAAAATACTTTGGTTATGTTGTGCAGGTTCCACGTTGGCGCCGGAATCCCTGGCGTTGCGCCGCACTACATCTCGCCGCCATCAACCTTCAACGTGCTTCTTGACTCCTACTGGTTCGATAAACCTTGGTTTCTAACTGAGGGAAACTTACTGCTGTACGCATCACACCTTCCACTTGGGGTTCCCAACGGTCGCGTGCTGTACGCGTGTCAAGCTAAATTTCTGGCGCCGCTGCCGGGGAGATCAAGACACGCTGCAAGGGGAGTCTCCACATTCCAGTCTCTTTACTTTGTTTTTGTCTTGCTTTATTTTATTTACTACTTTGTTTGCTGCACTAAATCAAAATACAAAAAAATTAGTTGCTAGTTTTACTTTATTTGCTATCTTGTTTGCTATATTAAAAACACACAAAAATTAGTTACTTGCATTTACTTTATCTAGTTTGCTTTATTTATTATTGCTAAAATGGGTAATCCTGAAAATACTAAGTTGTGTGACTTCACAACCACAAATAATAATGATTTCTTATGCACACCTATTGCTCCACCTGCTACTACAGCGGAATTCTTTGAAATTAAACCTGCTTTACTGAATCTTGTTATGAGAGAGCAATTTTCTGGTGTTAGCTCTGATGATGCTGCTGCCCATCTTAATAATTTTGTTGAACTATGTGAAATGCAAAAGTATAAGGATGTAGATGGTGACATTATAAAATTAAAATTGTTTCCTTTCTCATTAAGAGGAAGAGCTAAAGATTGGTTGCTATCTCTGCCTAAGAATAGTATTGATTCATGGACTAAATGCAAGGATGCTTTTATTGGTAGATATTATCCCCCTGCTAAAATTATATCTTTGAGGAGTAGCATAATGAATTTTAAACAATTGGATAATGAGCATGTTGCCCAAGTTTGGGAAAGAATGAAATCTTTGGTTAAAAATTGCCCAACCCATGGACTGACTACTTGGATGATCATCCAAACATTTTATGCAGGACTGAATTTTTCTTCGCGGAACCTATTGGATTCAGCTGCTGGAGGTACCTTTATGTCCATCACTCTTGGCGAAGCAACAAAGCTTCTTGATAATATGATGATTAATTACTCTGAATGGCACACGGAAAGAGCTCCACAAGGTAAGAAGGTAAATTCTGTCGAAGAAACCTCTTCCTTGAGTGATAAGATTGATGCTATTATGTCTATGCTTGTGAATGGTAGGACAAATATTGATCCTAATAATGTTCCTTTAGCTTCATTGGTTGCTCAATAAGAACATGTTGATGTAAACTACATTAAAAATAACAATTTCAACAATAATGCTTACTGGAACAATTCTAGTAACAACTATAGGCCATATCCTTATAATAATGGCAACGGCTATGGTAATTCTTATGGGAATTCTTACAACAATAATAGGAACACACCCCCTGGACTTGAAGCTATGCTTAAAGAATTTATTAGTACACAAACTGCTTTTAACAAATCTGTTGAAGAAAAGCTTGGGAAAATTGATATACTTGCTTCTAAAGTCGATAGTCTTGCTGCCGATGTTGATCTTTTGAAATTGAAAGTTATGCCTAATGAAAATCATAATAATAAGATTGTTACTACAGCAAATGCCATCCAAGTTAGAATTAATGAGAATATAAGATTGATGGCCGAATTGCGTGCTAGGTGGGAAAGAGAAGAAAATGAAAAAGAAGATAATATAGCTAAAGTATGGACTATTACCACCACTAGTAATGCTAATGCTTCGCATGTTTCTGCACCTCCTACTATTAATGGTAAAAGAATTGGTGTTGGCAATGTTTCCACTTCTAATGCAAAGCGCGAAAAACTGCCTGAAACTGCTAAAACTGCTGAAACTGCCTGTGATAAAACTGCTGAAATTTTTTCCAACATTGGGGACAATGATCCCGTTGCTTTAGATCATAATGGTTTGGACTTTGATGATTGCCACATCTCATAAGTTATAAAGTTCTTACAAAAACTTGCTAAGAGTCCTAATGCTAGTGCTATAAATTTGGCTTTCACGAAACATATTACAAATGCTCTCATAAAAGCTAGAGAAGAGAAACTAAAACTCGAAACCTCTATTCCTAGGAAGCTAGAGGATGGTTTGGAGCCCATCATTAAGATGAAGGTCAATGATTTTGATTGTAATGCTTTATGTGATCTTGGTGCAAGTATTTCCGTTATGCCTAAGAAAATCTATAATATGCTTGACTTGCCACCATTGAAAAATTGTTATTTGGATGTTAATCTTGCTGATAATTCTACAAAGAAACCTTTGGGGAGAGTTGATAATGTTTGCATTACCGTTAACAATAACCTTGTTACCGTTGATTTTGTTGTCTTGGATATTGAATGCAATGCATCTTGTCCCATTATATTGGGAAGACCTTTTCTTCGAACTGTTGGTGCTATCATTGATATGAAGGAAGGTAATATTAAATATCAACTTCCTCTCAAGAAAGGTATGGAACACTTCCCTAGAAAGAGAATGAAGTTACCTTTTGATTCTATAATTAGAACAAATTAGGATGTTGATGCTTCGTCTCTTGATAATACTTGACACACACTTTCTGCGCCTAGCTGAAAGGCGTTAAAGAAAAGCGCTTATGGGAGACAAACCCTATTTTTACTACAGTACTTTTATTTTATATTTGAGTCTTGGAAGTTGTTACTACTGTAGCAACCTCTCCTTATCTTAGTTTTGTGCATTGTTGTGCCAAGTAAAGTCGTTGATAGTAAGGTTCATACTAGATTTGGATTACTGCACAGAAACAGATTTCTTTGCTATCACGAATCTGGGCCTAATTCTCTGTAGGTAACTCAGAAAATTATGCCAATTTACGTGAGTGATCCTCAGATATGTACGCAACTTTCATTAAATTTGAGCATTTTCATTTGAGCAAGTCTGGTGCCTCAATAAAATTCGTCTTTACAAACTGTTCTGTTTTGACAGATTCTGCCTTTTATTTCGCATTGCCTGTTTTGCTATGCTTGATGGATTTTTCGATTCCATTGACTTTCAGTAGCTTTGTGCAATGTCCATAAGTGTTAATAATTATTGTGTCACCTCTGAACATGTAAATTTTAATTGTGCACTAACCCTCTAATGAGTTGTTTTGAGTTTGGTGTGGAGGAAGTTTTCAAGGATCAAGAGAGGGAGATGATACAATATGATCAAGGAGAGTGAAAGCTCTAAGCTTGGGGATGCCCCGGTGGTTCACCCCTGCATATTTCAAGAAGACTCAAGCATCTAATCTTGGGGATGCCCAAGGCATCCCCTTCTTCATCGACAACATTATCAGGTTCCTCTAGTGAAACTATATTTTTATTCCATCACATCTTATGCACTTTGCTTGGAGCGTCGGTTTGTTTTTGTTTTTGTTTTGTTTGAATAAAATGGATCCTAGCATTCATTGTGTGGGAGAGAGACACGCTCCGCTGTTGCATATGGACAAATATGTCCTTAGGCTTTACTCATAATATTCATGGCGAAGGTTGAATCTTCTTCGTTAAATTGTTATATGGTTGGAAACGGAAAATGCTACATGTAGTAATTGCTATAATGTCTTAGATAATATGATACTTGGCAATTGTTGTGCTCATGTTTAAGCTCTTGCATCATATACTTTGCACCCATTAATGAAGAAATACATAGAGCTTGCTAAAATTTGGTTTGCATAATTGGTCTCTCTAAGGTCTAGATAATTTCTAGTAAAGAGTTTGAACAACAAGGAAGACGGTGTAGAGTCTTATAATGTTTACAATATGTCTTTTATGTGAGTTTTGCTGCACCACTTCATCCTTGTGTTTGTTTCAAATAGCCTTGCTAGCCTAAACCTTGTATCGAGAGGGAATACTTCTCATGCATCCAAAATCCTTGAGCCAACCACTATGCCATTTGTGTCCACCATACCTACCTACTACATGGTATTTCTCCGCCATTCCAAAGTAAATTGCTTGAGTGCTACCTTTAAATTTCTATCCTCTACCTTTGCAATATATAGCTCATGGGACAAATAGCCTAAAAACTATTGTGGTATTGAATATGTACTTATGCACTTTATCTCTTATTAAGTTGCTTGTTGTGCGATAACCATGTTCCTGGGGACGCCATCAACTACTCTTTGTTGAATATCATGTGAGTTGCTATGCATGTCCATCTTGTCTGAAATAAGGGAGATTTACCGCTAGAATGGTTAGAGCATGCATAATGTTAGAGAAGAACATTGGGCCGCTAACTAAAGCCATGATCCATGGTGGAAGTTTCAGTTTTGGACAAATATCCTCAATCTCATATGAGAAAATTAATAATTGTTGAATGCTTATGCATAAAAGAGGAGTCCATTATCTGTTGTCTATGTTGTCCCGGTATGGATGTCTAAGTTGAGAATAATCAATAGCGAGAAATCCGATGCGAGCTTTCTCCTTAGACCTTTGTACAGGCGGCATAGAGGTACCCCTTTGTGACACTTGGTTAAAACATATGCATTGCAATGATAATCCAGGTAATCCGAGCTAATTAGGACAAGGTGCGGGCACTATTAGTATATTATGCATGAGGCTTGCAACTTGTAAGATATAATTTACATAACACATATGCTTTATTACTACCGTTGACAAAATTGTTTCTTGTTTTCAAAATCAAAGCTCTAGCACAAATATAGCAATCAATGCTTCCCTCTGCGAAGGGCCATTCTTTTACTTTTATTGTTGAGTCAGTTCACCTATCTCTCTCTACCTCAAGAAGCAAACACTTGTGTGAACTGTGCATTGATTCCTACATACTTGCATATTGCACTTGTTATATTACTTTACATTGACAACTATCTATGAGATATACATGTTATAAGTTGAAAGCAACCGCTGAAACTTAATCTTCCTTTGTGTTGCTTCAATGCCTTTACTTTGAATTATTGCTTTATGAGTTAACTCTTATGCAAGACTTATTGATGCTTGTCTTGAAGTACTATTCATGAAAAGTCTTTGATATATGATTCATTTGTTTACTCATTGCATCACCATTGTTTTGATCGCTGCATTCATTACATGTGCTTACAATAGTATGATCAAGATTATGATGGCATGTCACTCCAGAAATTATCTTTGTTATCGTTTACCTGCTCGGGACAAGCAGAAACTAAGCTTGGGGATGCTGATACGTCTCCGACGTATCGATAATTTCTTATGTTCCATGCCACATTATTGATGATATCTACATGTTTTATGCATACTTTATGTCATATTTATGCATTTTCCGGCACTAACCTATTAACGAGATGCCGAAGAGCCAGTTGCTGTTTTCTGCTATTTTTGGTTTCAGAAATCCTAGTAAGGAAATATTCTCGGAATTGGACGAAATCAACGCCCAGGGGCCTATTTTCACACGAACCTTCCAGAAGTCCGAGGGAGAGACGAAGTGGGGCCACGAGGCGCCGCCACACTAGGGCGGCGCGGCCCAAGCCCTGGCCGCGCCGGCCTAGCGTGTGGGGCCCTCGTGTGGCCCCCTGACCTATCTCCTCCGCCTACTTAAAGCCTTCGTCGCGAAACCCCCAGTACCGAGAGCCACGATACGGAAAACCTTCCAGAGACGCCGCCGCCACCAATCCCATCTCGGGGGATTCAGGAGATCGCCTCCGGCACCCTGCCGGAGAGGGGAATCATCTCCCGGAGGACTCTTCACCGCCATGGTCGCCTCCGGAGTGATGAGTGAGTAGTTCACCCCTGGACTATGGGTCCATAGCAGTAGCTAGATGGTCGTCTTCTCCTAATTATGCTTCATTGTCGGATCTTGTGAGCTGCCTAACATGATCAAGATCATCTATTTGTAATGCTATATGTTGTGTTTGTTGGGATCCGATGGATATAGAATACTATGCTATGTTGATTATCAATCTATTATCTATGTGTTGTTTATGATCTTGCATGCTCTCCGTTATTAGTAGAGGCTCTGGCCAAGTTTTTACTCTTAACTCCAAGAGGGAGTATTTATGCTCGATAGTGGGTTCATGCCTCCATTAAATCTGGGACAGTGACAGAAAGTTCTAAGGTTGTGGATGTGTTGTTGCCACTAGGGATAAAACATTGATGCTATGTCCGAGGATGTAGTTATTGATTACATTACGCACCATACTTAATGCAATTGTCTGTTGTTTGCAACTTAATACTGGAAGGGGTTCGGATGATAACCTGAAGGTGGACTTTTTAGGCATAGATGCATGCTGGATAGCGGTCTATGTACTTTGTCGTAATGCCCAATTAAATCTCACAATACTCATCATATCATGTATGTGCATTGTCATGCCCTCTCTATTTGTCAATTGCCCAACTGTAATTTGTTCACCCAACATGCTATTTATCTTTTGGGAGAGACACCTCTAGTGAACTGTGCACCCCGGTCCATTCTTTTACATCGAATACAATCTACTGCAACACTTGTTCTACTGTTTTCTGCAAACAATCATCATCCACACTATACATCTAATCCTTTGTTACAGCAAGCCGGTGAGATTGACAACCTCACTGTTTCGTTGGGGCAAAGTACTTTGGTTGTGTTGTGCAGGTTCCACGTTGGCGCCGGAATCCCTGGTGTTGCGCCGCACTACATCTCGCCGCCATCAACCTTCAACGTGCTTCTTGACTCCTACTGGTTCGATAAACCTTGGTTTCTAACTGAGGGAAACTTACTGCTGTACGCATCACACCTTCCACTTGGGGTTCCCAACGGTCGCGTGCTGTACACGTGTCAGTGCTCCACCATGCAACCACCATCCCAAGATATGCTACGACAACATCAATTACCACCACCGCCGCCGCTTACTGGGGCAAACGCTTTACCGGTATAGCCTCAGCCGAACCGGCAACAGCAGTACCAACAGGTTAACCAGGTGGGAGAGGGCAATGGCCAACCACCTCCACCGGCACCTTTGGGCCGGAATGTTTACCATGACCCAGATATGTTCTGTGTTGTGTTCGTCACTGAGCCAATCGACAGACAGAGCCTGCATCGCCGTTCTATGGAAGTGAACGCTGTGATGCCGGCAGTGCCAAAATACATGTTGTGGTCAGATCAAGAGATCTCTTGGTCGTTCAAGGATCACCCCAAGATCATGCCTAACCCGGGTGGCTATGATCTTGTCCTGGACCCAATCATGCAGGGGCCAAACGCTCGAGTCAAGTTCAGCAAGGTGCTGATAGACAATGGGAGCAGCATAAACATCATGTACCGACACACAATGAATATGCTGGGCATAACAGAAAATATGCTTCAGCCAAATCGTACAACTTTCCACGGAATCGTTCCGGGCCTGTCCTGCGCACCGGTTGGAAAGGTCCGGGTGGATGTGTCGTTTGGAGGACGTGACAACTACCGGGTTGAAAACCTTGAGTTCGAGGTGGTGGATTTAGATAGTCCCTACCATGCGTTGCTGGGGAGACCGGTGTTGGCTGCTTTCATGGCCTCAACTCACACGGCCTATCTCAAGATGAAGATGCCGGCACCTCGTGGACCCTTAACCGTGGTGGGAAACTACAAAGTCTCACTGGAAACTGCTTCCGCCGGATCAAACCTGGCAGAATCGCTGGTGATTGCAGAGGAAAAGAGGAGGATGCAAACTGCGGTTGCGCTGGCTCAGTCCTCACAGCTGAGCTTAGCGGCAATGAGTGCAAACCTGGGCACGCCGGCATTCAAGCCGACAAAAGAAATAAAGGACATTGTGCTGGACCCGGCTTACCCTGAGCGCACCGTTCGTATCGGTGCCGGCATGAATGAGGCATAGGAAAGCGCGCTCGTCAGCTTCCTCCGTGAGAATCAGAATATCTTTGCCTGGTCTACTGATGACTTGGTAGGTGTTCCGAGGGAGCTGGCTGAGCACTCATTAAATGTCCGGAAAGATGCGAAGCCGGTAAGGCAGCCGCTACGCCGGTTTGCTGAAGACAGGAGAAAGATCATTGGAGAAGAGGTGACAAAGTTACTGGTCACCGGTTTCATCGTGGAAGTACTGCACACTGAGTGGCTAGCCAATCCGGTGCTTGTCGAGAAGAAGAAAGAAGAGAACCTGGAAGCAAAAGCTCCAAAGGTGTGGCGCATGTGCATCGACTACACCAACTTGAACAAAGCTTGCCCAAAAGACCCTTTCCCTTTACCTCGGATCGATCAAGTGATTGATTCCACTGCAGGGTGTGAGCTGTTGTCTTTCTTGGATGCCTATTCCGGTTTCCACCAAATCCCCCTGAAAAAGGAAGATCAAATAAAAACTGCGTTCATTACCCCGCACGGGGCTTATTGCTATGTCACTATGCCTTTTGGTTTGCGCAACGCTGGTGCAACGTACCAGCGTTGTATGCAAAAATGCTTGTTTGATCAAATCGGAAAGAATGTGCAAGTCTATGTGGACGATGTTGTAGTAAAAACTAAGGTAAAAGAAACCTTAATCGATGACCTCCGGCAAACATTTGATAACTTGAGAAGATTCCGGATGAAACTCAATCCGGCAAAATGCACCTTCGGTGTCCCTGCCGGCAAGCTGCTTGGCTTTCTCGTATCAAGCCGGGGCATTGAGGTCAATCCGGTAAAAATCCGGGCAATCGAAAGAATGACTATACCGCGCGATCTCAAGGATGTGCAAAAGTTTACCGGAAGCTTGGCATCGCTAAGCCGGTTCATAAGCAGGTTGGGAGAAAAAGCTCTGCCACTCTATGCTCTCATGAAAAAATCCGATACGTTCGTCTGGACCCCTCAGGCAGACGCGGCGTTTAAAGAGCTAAAAACAATGTTGGCCACAGTGCCAATACTGGCTTCACCTCTAGAAAGAGAGCCTATGCTATTGTACATAGCAGCAACAAACCGAGTTGTGAGTGTAGTAGTTGTGGTTGAAAGAGAAGAGGAAGGAAAAACCGTCCAGAGGCCGGTATACTACCTGAGCGAGGTGCTCTCCCTCTCAAAACAAAACTACCCTCACTTCCAGAAAATGACTTATGGCGTGTTCATGGCCGCCACAAAGCTTAAGCATTACTTTGAGGAGCACCCCATGAAAGTGGTGAGCGAGGCACCCATTTCCGGTATCATGTGCAACAAAGATGCTAGCGGAAGGATTGCAAAGTGGGCAATTCAGATATCACCATATGTACCGGTGTATGAAAGAAGAGATGCCATAAAATCGCAAGCTTCGGCTGATTTCCTCGTTGACTGGGAAGAAATGCAATACAAGCCGTCGGATCAAAAAATAGAATACCGGAAGATGCACTTTGATGGATCCAAACTCAAAGAGGGTCTAGGTGCCGGTGTGGTGCTTACCTCACCTAAGGGAGATCACCTCCGGTATGTTCTGCAAGTACATTTCAGGGCATCAAACAATGTCGCTGAGTACGAAGCTCTGATCCATGGACTTAAGGTCGCAAAAGAAATCGGTGTGCACCGGATCATTTGCTACGGGGATTCAGATCTCGTGGTGCAACAATGTTCCGGAGATTGGGACGCAAAAGATGCAAACATGGCTTCGTACCGGTTTCACGTGCAAAAGATTGCCGGCTTCTTTGAGGGCTGTGAGTTTCACCATGTGCCGCGAGCGGAAAATGAGGCCGCGGATACTTTGTCCAAGCTGGGCTCATCTAGGCAAGAAATTCCTCCCGGAATAGCCTTGGCACACTTAAGGGTACTGTCGATCAAACCAAGCTCGGAGTCGGAATCAATTTTCGTACCGGAATCACATGTGGTACCCATGGATATCGATGAAGGGAACCCGGGGACTGTTCCGGCAAGCTCGGGGACTGCTCCGACAAACTCGGGGACTGTTCCGGAAAGCTCGGGGACTGCTACGTCCATACCGGAAGGAACAATGCTGGTGGATAACATGGAGATAGACGTACCGGTGTTTCTGGTTCGAGAGGCACCATTGTGGGTTAAACCTATTAAGGAATTCCTGATCAACGGCACCTTGCCGGATGACGAAAATGAATCCACAAGGATCCAGAGGAGGTCAAAAGCATACACCATCATCAATGGCGAGGTGTACAAGGGAAGTGTTACCGGTGTCCTTCAAAGATGTGTGGAACCGGAAGAGGGAAAAGAAATGCTTGAGGAGATTCACCAGGGAGAATGTGGGCACCACGCTTCATCAAGGGCGCTGGTAGCAAAAGTGTTCCGGCACGGGTTCTATTGGCCCACTGCTTTGGAAAATGTTGAGGATTTGGTAAGAAAGTGCAACGGGTGCCAGAGGTACGCCAAGCAAAATCATACCCCAGCATCCGGCTTAAAAACCATACCGCTAACTTGGCCGTTTGTTGTTTGGTGCCTTGACATGGTTGGTCCATTCAAAACTGCAAGAGGGAATATGACCCACATCTTGGTTATGGTGGACAAATTCACCAAATGGCTAGAAGTGAAACCTATCGCAAAGTGTGATGGGCGCACAGCGGTGAAGTTCCTAAAAGATGTTATCTTGCGGTATGGCTACCCGCATAGCATCATCACCGACAATGGAACCAATTTTGCTCAAGGTGAGTTCAAAACATTTTGTGAGGATAACAACATCCGGTTGGATTTGTGCTCGGTAGCACACCCACAAGGCAATGGCCAGGTGGAAAGAACGAATGCTCTGGTGCTTTCCGGTATCAAACCAAGACTCATCGAGGCGGTGGAAAAGTCATCGGGGTGTTGGCTCGATGAGCTACCGTCAGTGCTGTGGAGCATAAGAACAACTCCAAACCGGTCCACCGGATACACTCCATTCTTCATGGTTTACGGAGCAGAAGCGGTCATACCAACCGACATTATCCATGACTCACCAAGAGTGCAGCTCTATACCGAGCAAGAGGTAAAAGAGGCCAGAGAAAATGATGTGGACTTGCTAGAAGAAGCAAGAGAGTTGGCATTGGCAAGAACAGCCATTTACCAGCAAAACCTCAGACGCTATCATAGCCGAAAGGTTAACCCGAGGGTATTCCGGGAAGGAGATCTGGTGCTACGCCTAGTGCAGCGCACTGAAGGCCGGCATAAGCTTTCACCCCCATGGGAAGGACCCTTCATTGTGAGCAAAGCTCTCCACAATGATGCTTATTACTTGATCGATGCACAGGAATGGAAAAAAGGAAAGGCGGACAGGTCCGGAGAGGAGAGCAAGCGTCCATGGAACGTAGCCCTATTGCGTCCCTTCTACTCTTGAAGTTGTGGTGTAAGAAGTTCCTTTTTGTACCTTATATGCTATGAATAAAAGATGTCGGGACCTCGAATGAATCTCGGGGACTACCTCTGCTGAAATTGCATGCAATATGTTTATTTTTTCAGTTCACCAGTTGCTTAGTGAACATTTTTTCTTTCCGGTTTAGTAGCGTGCTAAACCTACCAGAATCTTCGACTCTGCTGCTGTCCGCAACCCGGCTTCATGGCAAGCAAGATATACCGGTAGCAACTAAGCATGCGAATTGCGAAAAGAGAGAGTGGGAACGAACAATCCGGAAAATTTAACTAACCCCGGTTAAACCGGTTTTTTGCAAAAACTTCGAGTTATTTCTAATTTCAAGATAGTGCTTGCTTGGTAAAAGAACTTTGTGCTCATACGCCAAAGAACACCCAGAGAAGGCAGGCAGAGCCAAAGCAAAAGAGCCAAGTGTGCATCGAATTGAATGCAGAAACAATTTCAGAATCTTTGCAGTGCAGGATAAAAACACAACAAGCAAAAATGCTAAGACAATAGATAAACACAACTTAATATGCTACCGGTATAGCATACCGGCATAAACTGTTGTAGCACAACCAAAAGAGCAATTAAGTTTTATCTTACATCACGAACCCCGGCATACCGGGGTTGAATTTAACCAGCATTGTTTCAAAGTCAAGCAGGACAGGCAAACAGATCACAGGAAATACTTAGGCAGCAGGGGCTTCAGGAGGAGCATCACCGGCTTGAGGGCCTTCCGGAGGCGCATCACTAGCTCCGGCATCCTCATCGTCTCCATCTTCCTCCTCGTCGCTCAGATAATCCTTGACGTCTGGAGGAGGGGGGATGAAGGTGCGCATCTCGGCGTACTCCGCAATCCGGTACGCTCGATCATGCCGCTTCGCGGTGAGGACCGGATCCAGATCAGTTGGAGCTTGCTCGCGCACGCCGATGAGGGCGTCCAGGTCCAGGTCCGGGTACCAGGAGCAGGCAACGCGCAGCGCCGAGTCCGCTCGGGCACGAGCTGCTGAGCATTGCCACTCCCGGATCCTCCGACCGGCACCTTTCAGGCGGTCATTGATGAGCGAAAAGGTGTCTGGCACCACCTCTCCAGGCCAGAGAACCTTGAAGAGCTGGGTGGCCACCTCCGGGATGTCGGAGAGGTTCCGGTCCACAGCGCGCATGTGGGAAACCCGCGCGTTCAGCGCGACCAAGTGGTCATAGGGGTCCCAGGGCGCATCCAGGTTCTGGTACGCTGCGCGACCCGGCGCTCGGCCACCTTCTTTTGCGCGAAGGCCTGCGAATCCGGAAAGAGCCCTACAAGACAAAGGAAAAAAGATAAGGACATGTTACCGGAAGGTGTAAGCTTATAAGCAAAAACCTGAAAAGAATGAGGAAAAACTAACGGAAGGCAAGCGCGTCAGTTTGCGTGACCAGAAGGTCATATTCCTTCTGCTCCACCTCCAGACGCGCGGCCTGGTCCTTGGCTGCTTTCCGCGCCTTGGCTGCCTCCTCCAACTAAGCCTGCAACACCACAGTGGAGTTGCTGGCATCCTCCAGCGCCTCATTCAGCTTGGCTTCAGCGGTGGCCTGGGCGGCCTTCATCTCCTCGTTATGCTTGAGCCCAAGCTGGATCAGCTGGTCCTTCAGCTCCTTGGAGATGGCCTTCTGAGCGCTAAGAGCCTCATGGTGCTGTCGGATGAGCTGGTCCTTTTCACCTGGAGCCCGGAAAGAAAATGTTAGCAAGATGGTCCTGATAAAATGAAGGGGAAGCAAGTAAACCGGAAAAGAGGAAGCAGTACCTTGGAGCGCAGCGAGCTGAGTCCTGAGGGCCTCAATGGAAGCTTCCGGGATAGCTGTTAAACAGAGAATCATAAGTACTAAGAAAGAAAAAGCCTTCCGGTAAGAAGATGTCGGAGGCGCAGAAGCTTACCTTGGCACTTTCTGTGCCCCTCAGCAAGGTCCCGGTGCTCCCAGAGAAGCTCCTCAAAGAGGACCTTCTGGGCGTCGGCCGTGCTCTGTTCAAGAAAAAGTGTTAAGTTTCGCGCTAAGGCCTACGCTCTTAACCCGAAACTTGGGGACTGGCTATGCCGGTTTCGCGCGTTTCTACCTAAGTTTCGTGCTAAGAGCCATGTTCTTAACCCGAAACTCGGGGACTGGCTATGCCGGTTTTGCGCGTTTCTATCTAAGTTTCGCGCTAAGAGCTATGCTCTCAACACGAAACTCGGGGACTAGGAAGATAGACAAGATCCGGAAAAAGAGAAACCGGCATGATTCGAAAAATTAAAAAAGGTTTGGTGGGACTTACCATCATGTTGTTCGTGGCGTCGAACCACACGCTGTCCAGCTCTTTTACGGTGCGGCGCAGCCGCATGAAGTGCTCCTCCGAGCACCAAGGGCCAGCGGGGTCAGGCGCCGGAAGCCGGTCCTTTCCCAGGCCGCGGGTAGCCTCGGACACGTCCGCGGCATTCCACTTTTCGGCATAGGGCAGCAGATGCCCCAGCTCACGACCCTCGCGCTTGAACTCGGTTATCCGGCCGAGCAGGCCGGTGGCCTTCTCGCCGGCAGCGACAGTGGCGCGGGCGGCGTGCAGCACCAGAGACTGCGGGCCGGCGGAGGAAGTGCTGGAAGCCGTCGCCTTCCCCTTGACGATCTTCAAGGTTGTTGGCGGCAGCGTTGGCGTGGCTCCGGCTGGTTCGGCGCGGGGAGCTTCCGGAGGTGGCGCAGGCGTGGTCTTGGGAGAAGGGGGAGCGTCAGGCGCGTCCTGACCCAGGTTAGAGCTGGCCGGCGCGGAAGTATCCGGCGTGGCTTTGGAGGGGGAAGACTCCTTGGTCTTCTTTTTCTTTCTTTTTGGGACGGGAGGAACCAGAGGTTCCGACCGCCCGGCAGCTTCTTCTTCGGCGCCGATGTTGCTGGCGCTGGCATCTTGTCTCTCAGGAGGGGAGATGAATTCCTCCTCCGCGCGGTGATCAGGAGGTGTAGGGGCCACGCGCCCCGCACTTGAGGTGCCTCCCAGAGGGGAGGCTGAAGCGTTGCCGGCGCCAGAGGGCGCCGGGCTTGACTGAGGAGGAGGGGTTGAGGTCCTTGCGGTTCCCTCAGAGCCCTCAGGCCTTGGGCCGAGCTTGAGCGCAGGGCTGAACGAAAGAAAAAGAAAAGGTTGGAAAAAGCAACCGGAAAAAGAACTTGGTAAAAACAAAACAAGCAAAGAAACGAGAGCTTACCCAGAAGAGGTCGGCATCTGTTTGCCCTTGTAGCGCCTCCTGCCTGTGATCTTCCCCGCAAAGGCTTCCGTCCGGAAGCGTTTGGAAGGAGGGGCCTGGCTCGAGCCGGCATCAGACACCGGAGCCTTGTTCTTCTGGCCCTGGGGCACGAGCTTCTCCAGGAACTCATGACCAGCCTCGGCCTGCAGAGGGGCCGCGTGCTCGTGGACCTGCGGGTTGGTGCTGGCTGAGGGAACATCTACAGAGGAGCAATAACAGAAGAGTATGAGAGATCAAAAAGGAGAACTACCTCAAGCACGGTCAGATCGTCGGCGGAACCGGATGCTTCAGGAGGGGAGTTACCAAGGCGCGAGGAGTGCGTACGGCCCATCTTCATATCGGTCCAATGGATGTAGGGGTCCGGGTCTACCGCGTCAAGAGGGCGCTTCCGGCAAGGGCCTCGCCGATCCGCTTCGATGCGGGGGAAGTGGTCCTTGGCCTGAAACAGATGAAAAGAAGGTTAGCCACAGCATAAAAGCTACAGGTAAACCGACCCAAGTTGCGCAATCTCTTACTTCTTGGGTCGGAGGGTTAGTGGAACTAAGAGGCCGGAAGCCCCATTCCCAGTCATCCGGCATGGCAGTCTGGCAGATCTGCCTAGCCTTGAGGACTATATCCTCCTTGCTGAGAGGAAGGCCGGTGATCTTCGTAGGATCGCCGGGACCGTACATCTCGCTCATCTTGTGAGCCCGGCGCTTGAGAGGAAGCACCTGGCGAGAGATGAAGGCGCAGATGATGTCGTCGGAGCAGATGTTGGTCTCCTTCATCAGCTTCTCCATGAAGCGCACTACCCGGTTCGTTTCGACATAATTTGTCCCCGGATTGAAGCTCCAGTTAACCTTTCTGGGCGGCGCCGGATTAAAAGGTGGCAGATTGATGAGATCTGCGGCGCCGTAGTTCTTCACATAGAAGAAGGTCCCTTGCCATAACCGGCATGACTCGAGACCAGAAAATTTGAAGAAAGGGCTCCCTTGGCGGGAGCCGATGATGCAAGACCCGCATTGCATGGGAGGTTTGGGTTTAGGAATTTCCTTGCCCTGAACGGAATTAATCCGAAGAGCAAAGAAGCGGGCAAACGTCTCACGAGTGGGACGAATGCCGATGTAAGCCTCCATGAAGGTGGCATAACAAGAAGATAGAAAACGGCGTTGCCGGGAAGATGGTGAGGTTGGAGTTGGTAAAAATCAAGAAAACTCCGGAAAAAATTGAAAGCGGGAAGGCCGAAGCCACGCTCGAAGTGAGCAAGAAAGACGACGTGCTCACCGGGTCGAAGTACCGGTTCGATCTCGTCGCCAGGAAGCTGGCAGGATACTCCTTCCGGTATCCTTCTGGACCGGTAAAGCCAGTCAATCTCATGTTGGGTGACGTCGGAGCCTATCCAGGCTCCGCGTGTGATACCGGTAAGATCGGTTCCGGGGGCCTGGCTAGAACTGCCGGCCTCTTGTTCGTTGCCGGCATCAGTATCCATCCGGGCGAGCTCAGCAGTCAGCCCGTCGGAAGATTCGCTATGGTGGCTACTAGAGGATGACACGGAGGAGGACTCTTCGCTAGACATGAGATTTGACCCGAAAAAACACAATCCCCACGATCTACCCTTGCGCGAAGATCTACGAGTAAGAGAAAAAGCAAAAGAAAAGAGGAAGTAAATAATCTACCGGCCCAAGATCTAGAAAGCAAGAAAAAGAGCGGCAAATGCGAGTCGAGCCTAACCTGAGGCGGCGAAGTTGCTGAGGAAGAAGATCCCCGGTGGAGCGGAGAGCTCACGGTGGCCGAAGAAGTCCGGCGACGATGATGCAGAGAGGAGCTCGTCGGAGCACGAATGGTGCGGCCGCAGCACAAGCACTGTGAAGAACCTCCGCGCGACGAAGCTCAGCGAGGTTCGGCGGAGCAGCGGCGGAAGTTCGCCGGGCGGCGAAGCTCAGGCGGCGAACGGGAGCGACGGAGACGCGAGAAGGCGAAGAACTCTGTGCGCGAGGAGGTTGCGAATGCGGAGAAAGGAAGAAGAAGGAGCGGTTTCTCCTTATAAAGGAAGAGGAGATAGTGGGCCGAAAACCGCTAGGCCGCGATGGTTCGCTCCACGGGCCGCCACGTGGCACAGCGATACACGCGCGGAAAACGGAAAGCCACAGGGAAGCCACACGGATCCAGAACGACAGCCAGGATCCGGTGTGCAGCAGTTATTGCGGGCGCAGAAGCCGAAGGGAAGTGACCCCTGACACTGGCGCGTCAGTGCACAAAGGCGCATGTCATCGATGTGCACGGTACCCGAGAAATTCTCGACTTCGCCGAGGAGAGGTTTAATGACTAAGATACCGGAGAATAAGATACCGGAAAATACCTTCCAAAGAGAGAAAACGGGAGTCCGGGCAAAGATGTCGGATCCAAGCTGACCGCCGGAAAGATTAAACCGGGCAAAGATGGTCTTTTGGATAGAATCCACCAGACTATACCAGCTTCGGGGACTAATGTTGGGGGGATGACCCCCGGTATGCCAAAGGATTGCCAAACCGGATGGTTTGAGCCATCAAGATACCGGTTTAATGTTTATACCGGAGCACAAAGATAAGTATTTGGCTAAGTAAAGTCAGGCCGGTATCCCCAAGAGGGGTATACCGGAACCGGATGAAGAAGACACCGGGCTACCAGTAAGAAGAGCATGTCGGCAAGACTGGTCAAAGATTCTCTTCAGAGCTAGAGGACAAGGATGAGCTAAGCAAAGTAGCTTTAAACGAAGCTCTGGCGCCAAAGAGGAAGATGACGCTGAAAGAAGCCGGAGGACGTCAGCTTCCCTGATTAAAGAAGACCCCGGCGTCATCTATGATTAAAGTTACTTTGTAAAGTAGTTTGTCCAGTCAAAGATGCAATTAGGGTTTCTTCCTCTGTAAGCCACCCTCTCCTCTATATAAGGAGAGGGGGCACACCCGTATACGGGACGATCAACCAGTAGAGGCTTACCCTGTTAGACGAAGAACCTTGTATCCAGAAACTTGCATCTTGTGGAGATCAATGAAGATAGTGATCTAGAGCTGTTGGCGTCCGAAACCCACCGGCGAGCTACGGCTGGCAACACGAAGAGCCGGGAACAACCTTAGGACTGCGGCTGGCCCTGGTCCCTTCGAGCGACGGCCCACAAAGCTCCTGGTACGCACGTCCCGATGCTGGTGCAAGGGCGTGCCACCTGATCTATACCTGATCAGGAAGGTGATGGATTTGCTTCGCTTAGTTTCCTGCATGGCATACACGTAAACATTAAATACGAGCCTCGATCGGCTCTCAGGTTGTCCTGTGAATCGGCTCAAGGAGCCAATCCACCCATGACTCGTATGGGGTTTACGATTGCATGGTGGTCCTGCTTGATCAAAACAAAGCTAAAACGACCTACGACGATCTAGGGTTTTCACCGCATAATCGGAACATCCTACTCGTGATTGAACCTGGCAGCCACGCACGGTGATCATAAACCGACCCTAGACAAGGCCTAAAAACCAACATTAAGTTGATCCCCGGAACATCTTGTCTAGGGTTAGCAAACTACACCCTACGTGCTACTGGATCATTCAACCCGTTTGTAAGGCCTAACTATGCAGATAATAAACTAATCCTTGATGAATCAAGGAGCGATCATAACGGATCGGATCTACTAAACAATGATCAAGCAAGGTGCTGCCCTTACACCTAAGAAAGGTGTAAGGACGGCTAGACGTCTAAGGGTTGCATGGACGAAAACATGTAGCACGGTAAAGCAATGCTAACCCTAACACATCTATGATAACTACGTTGCTTGCCATCAACAAGGCTTCAGCACGAGCAACGCATGGATAACGAATAAACGTATACTGCCTAGATCGCAAGATGCGATCTAGGCAGCATGATGCTTACCCGGAAGAAACCCTCGAAACAAGGGGTCGGCGATGCGCCAAGATTGGTTTGTGATGAACGTGATTGTTGTCTTTCTTGATAACCCTAGATATATATTTATAGTCCGTAGACTTTCTAACGTGGGAATAATCCCAACCGTGCACGAGCCAAACTCTAACTAACTGACACGTATCCTATTATATTTACAGATACAAGGGCAAACTGCCCAAACTTCGTGTACAAGGCCGGTTCACGTATTTCTTCCATGTATATTCTTCAAGCCCAACCTTGATCGCGGCCCACCTCTGATCCGGTCAAATTCTGGTGATAACACATGCCCCCTGGTTTTGGAATTGATAATTCCAAAATCACTCTGCTTTTTCTTCGTCGGGTCATGTCGTGGCAGAGCAAAACCGTCGCAGTATCCTTCATCATGATGCCCTGCCTTCTCAACTTCTCCGCGTGATTTGACCGTTGTTTTCTTTTTTTCTTTGGGCACCACCTCCTCGGAAACTGCTGTGGCATTGAATCTCCACTATATCCCCCTTTATTTAACCGCGCCGAACAGTTCGCCTCTTCATCCCCTTGCTCTGTTCTGGCTATCGGCACCCAAAAATTCCCAATCCAGAGCAATGGCTTCCTCCTCTTCCTCCTCCGCCTCATCGGATCTCTCCTCCCAGTCCTTCTCCTCTTCGTCCTCCTCCAGCTCATCGGTATTCTTCGATTCTTCCTCATCCCGTGAGCCGACGCCGGAGTGGGACCCGGTGGCTGCTCAGATGGCGGCGCACAACAGGCGCGCCCCAGAAGAGTGGGACCAGGAGGACCACGCCTCCTCCGTTTGGTCCGAGGACGACAAGTCCTTGACCAGCGGAGACGAAGAGCTCCAGTTCCTCGCCGACGGGGAACTGGAATCGGAGAGCGAGGATGACTCGTTCTCCTGGGACGGGTACACCTTCTCCGAGGAAGAGGAGGAGGAAGACGACGACACCGAATCCCTCGAGGATTACCCGCCGGTGAAGCGGTTCCGCGCCGGGTCAGATGATGATGACGACGACGACGACGACGACGTCGACGATGAAGATGACGAGGCCCCCCCGGGGGCCGCTGGAGCAGTGACGAGGAGCCCGCCGGCAGCAGCGCCGACGAGAGCTCCGACGACGACGAGGGCAGCAACGGCCCATAGACTAGGATCCACTAGTATAGGCCTAGTAGTAGTAGATTGGCCAATAGGCCCTTCTTTTGTTCTTCCTTCCTTGAGCAATCGGCTCTTTCTCTGTAAGAAATCCTTTATTAATGAAGAAATATTCCCCAATTAATTTGGCTTCTTTGTCGATTTTGCCGATTGTCAAATGAAATCAATGCACAAAGAACCGATGGCAGGGCATCGGCTTATGCCATAAACATGCTCTAAAGCCATAAAAGTTGCCTGTTCACACGGTCAACAGATCCAATTTGTGTCCACGCCAACCTCAAATTCCAAACGCACAGATTCAGTAAATCCAATCGAGAAAATCATCTCAAATGCCATGGGCTCTGGCTTGAACCTAACCTGTTAACCTGCTCAATTGAGCTTGTTCTGTCTAGAGTCAATGGTAATGCATCGGCTTTTTCATTATTCTAAAGTCGATGTCCATGCATCGGCTGTACTGATATCTATATTTCTCAAGTCGATGTCTGCGCATCGGCTATGATTTGTATATAAAAAAAAATTTACTGGCCGATTTCTTGAATCAGCCCCCATTTTACTGGTCATCCCACATGCTTGGGAAATATTTCTTGAGATGCTGACCATTGACAGCTACTGGGAACTTAGCGCCGTCCAGCTGCTCCAGCATGTATGCATTACCCTTCAAGGCTTGAACGACCTTGTATGGACCGTGCCAATTAGGAGACCATTTGCCATATGCTTTATCTTTGGTTCCTAATGGCAACACGGCTTCCCACACTAGATCACCAACTTGGAACTCCTTTGGTCTCACCTTCTTATTGTATGCACGAGCCACCCTGGCTTTATTCTCTTTAATCTTTTCCAACGACCAAAGTCTAAGTTCCGTTGCACCCTCAATAGTGTCACTCATCAAAGCTGCATATTCTTCAGCTGTTAGATCATTCTGAAACGTGACACGTCTTGATCCAGCCGTAATTTCCCAAGGCAATACGGCTTCCTGCCCATAGACAAGCTGGTAAGGCGAAGTCTTTATGGCTCCATGGCATGACATGCGGTAGGCCCACAAAGCTTCTGACAGTGTTTCATGCCACACCCTAGGGTTCTCGTCAATCTTCCTCTTGATCAGCTTGATCAGGCTCTGATTAGACGCTTCAGCTTGCCCGTTGGCTTGAGCATAATATGGAGATGATCGGATCAGCTTAATCCCCATGTCATCGCAGAATTTTCTGAATTCTTTAGAAATAAAGACCGAACCTCCATCGGTCGTGATTGTTTGGGGAATCCCGAACCTATGAATGACGTGTTCTTTCACAAATTTGATAACATCTTCTGATTTTACCTTCTTCATAGGGACGGCCTCCACCCATTTGGTGAAGTAATCTGTAATGGACAGGATCCACTCGTGGCCTTTGCTCGACGCAGGATGGATTTTGCCGATCATATCCATGCCCCAACCTCGGAATGTCCAAGGCTTGATGATGGGGTTCATCGCTGATGCGGGTACCATCTGAATTTTCCCGAACATCTGACACGCTTGGCATCCCTTGTAGTACTTGAAGCAATCCTCAAGCATAGTGGGCCAATAAAACCCTGATCGCCTAATCAGCCACTTCATCTTATGAACCGATTGGTGAGTTCCACAGGCGCCTTCGTGCACCTCATGTAAGAGCCGATTAGACTCAGTTGGTCCCAGGCACTTGAGTAGTAACCCTTCCAACGTCCTGTAGAACATGTCATCTCCTATAAGGACATATTTCATGGCCTTGTATCTTATCCGTTTAGGTGCCCCCTGAGCCGAATCCTTCAAGTAATTGAAGATATCGGCTCTCCAATCATCCTGTTCCAGGAACTGCACCTGAACTTCTGACCCATCTGGTATGTCCTTGTACCCTGACGCCATTTGCGCGAGATCATTGGCGTTGGTATTCTGAGATCTTGGGACCCAATTGAAATTGATGTACCGAAAATGCGTCATCAGCTCACGACATTCCATCCAATATGGGAAGAGCGACTCACTCTCGCACTTGTATTCGTCCGTGAGCTGGTAAATTACCAACTTCGAGTCTCCAAAAAGCTCCACCGCTTCTGCCTCGGCTTCCAGCAGCAACTCCAGTCCCTTGCGTACTGCCTCATACTCAGCGACATTGTTTGTGCAAGGAGTAGATAGTCTGATGGAGAAGGAGTATGTTGCCCCCCGAGGCGACACGAGCAGAATGCCGATGCCACAACCATCGTCACAAACCGATCCATCGAAGAACATAGCCCATGCACGTATAGATAGTGCTGCTATATTAGTATTGATCCGTTCAGCTATGAGATCGGCCAACGCTTGTCCCTTGACTGCTTTTGCAGGCTGATACCGGAGATCAAACTCCGATAGCGCAAACATCCACTTACCAAGTCGGCCTTTCAAAACAGGAGCCGACAGCATGTGCTTGACAACGTCTGACTTGCATATGACGATGATTTCTGCTATCAAAAGGATGTGATGGAGCTTGGTGCAGGTGAAGAACAGGCAGAGGCATAACTTCTCGACCTCAGGATACCTTGTCTCTGCATCCAACATCCTTCTGCTGAGGTAGAATACAACCTTTTCAACGCCCTCGTAGAGTTGCACCACCACTGAAGCAATGGACGTGTCAGCTACCGATAGGTAGATGTAGAACGGCCTGTCCTGCTGAGGCGGAACTAGCACAGGCGGTGTTGTTAGATACCGCTTAATCTCGTCAAACGCCTGCTGCTATTCTGCCCCCCAGTGAAACAAGTCATCAGATTTAATCTTGACCAACGCCATGAACGGCTCAATTCGTCCTGAGAGATTAGAGATGAATCGCCGGACGAAATTGATCTTGCCGATCAGACGTTGGAGCTCCTTCTTCGTGGTAGGCGGCTGCATGGTACGTACTGCCTCCTGACTTTTCAGGCCGATCTCAATTCCTCGTTCATGAACAAGAAAACCTAGGAACTGACCGGCCGTCACACCAAAGGCACACTTCTTTGGATTCATTCTGAGTCCGAACTTCCGAGTTCGGTCTAGGATGCGTCACAAATCATCTAAGTGTCCTTCCATGGAGACGGACTTGACCACTGATACGTCTCCGACGTATCGATAATTTCTTATGGTCCATGCCACATTATTGATGATATCTACATGTTATATGCACACTTTATGTCATATTTATGCATTTTCCGGAACTAACCTATTGACGAGATGCCGAAGGGCCAGTTCCTGTTTTCTGCTGTTTTTGGTTTCAGAAATCCTAGTAAGGAAATATTCTCGGAATCGGACGAAATCAACGCCCAGCATCTTAGAATCTCCGGAAGCATCCAGAACACCCGAGAGCTGCCAGAGGGGGCCACATGGGCCCCAGATGACAGGCCGGCGCGGCCCAGGCCCTGGCCACGCCGCCCTATGGTGTCGTCGCCTCGTTGACCTTCTGACGCCGCCTCTTCGCCTATAAGAAGCCCCTCGACCTAAAACCTCGATACGAAAAAGCCACGGTACGAGAAACCATCCAGAGCCGCCGCCATCGCGAAGCCAAGATCTGGGGGACAGGAGTCTCTGTTCCGGCACGCCGCCGGGACGGGGAAGTGCCCCCGGAAGGCTCCTCCATTGACACCACCACCATCTCCATCAACGCTGCTGTCTCCCATGAGGAGGGAGTAGTTCTCCATCGAGGCTCGGGGCTGTACCAGTAGCTATGTGGTTCATCTCTCTCCTATGTACTTCAATACAATAATCTCATGAGCTGCCTTACATGATTGAGATTCATATGATGATGCTTGTAATCTAGATGTCGTTATGCTAGTCAAGTGAATTTTACTTATGTGATCTCCGGAGACTCCTTGTCCCACGTGTGTAAAGGTGACAGTGTGTGCACCGTGTGGGTCTCTTAGGCTATATTTCACAGAATACTTATTCACTGTTATGAATGGCATAGTGAAGTGCTTATTTATATCTCTTTATGATTCCAATGTGTTTTGTATCACAATTTATCCATGTGCTACTCTAGTGATGTTATTAAAGTAGTTTATTCCTCCTGCACGGTGTAATGGTGACAGTGTGTGCATCCGTGTTAGTACTTGGCGTAGGCTATGATTGTGATCTCTTGTAGATTATGAAGTTAACTATTGCTATGATGGTATTGATGTGATCTATTCCTCCTACATAGTGTGAAGGTGACAGTGTGCATGCTATGTTAGTACTTGGTTTAGTCGTGTTGATCTTTCATGCACTCTAAGGTTATTTAAATATGAACATTGAATTGTGGAGCTTGTTAACTCCGGCATTGAGGGTTCGTGTAATCCTACGCAATGGTGTTCATCATCCAACAAAAGAGTGTAGAGTATGCATTTATCTATTCTGTTATGTGATCAATGTTGAGAGTGTCCACTAGTGAAAGTATGATCCCTAGGCCTTGTTCCTAAATACTGCTATCGCTGCTTGTTTACTGTTTTACTGTGTTACTACTGCTGCGTTACTACTGCTTGTTTACTGTCCTGGGCAAAGCACTTTTCTGGTGCCGTTGCTACTGCTCATACTTATTCATACCACCTGTATTTCACTATCTCTTCGCCGAACTAGTGCACCTATTAGGTGTGTTGGGGACACAAGAGACTTCTTGCTTTGTGGTTGCAGGGTTGCATGAGAGGGATATCTTTGACCTCTACCTCCCTGAGTTCGATAAACCTTGGGTGATCCACTTAAGGGAAAACTTGCTGCTGTTCTACAAACCTCTGCTCTTGGAGGCCCAACATTGTCTACAGGAAAAGGAGGGGGCGTAGACATCAAGCTATTTTCTGGCGCCGTTGCCGGGGAGGAAAGGTAAAAGGCACTCATACTTCGGTTCCAGGTAACAGTACTTTTCTGGCGCCATTGTGTTTGTGCTCGAAGCTATTTCCTTTAGATCCTGCAATTGCAACTTTTTGTTTCTTGTTTACACTAGTTAGGCATAATGGAAAACAACAAAAATATGAGAGATCTTTATGAACTTTATCTTGAATTAGGACATGATGTGTTTGAAGAGAGAATTAAAAAACCCATGGAACTTTATATGCATGCTAATGGGAATGTTATTAATATGAATGCTTTGAACACTATTGTGGCTAATGCTATGGAAAATTCTAATCTTGGGGAAGCTGGTTTTGATGAGCATGATCTTTTTAGTCCCGCAAGCATTGAGGAGGAAATTTACTTTGATGATACTTTGCCTCCTATTTATGATGATTATAATGATAGTAGTCTTTTGTTACCACCTGTTATGGAGGATAAATTTGATTATGATTACAATATGCCTCCTATATTTGATGATGAGAATAATAATGATAGCTACTTTGTTGAATTTGCTCCCACAACAACTAATAAAATTGATTATGCTTATGTGGAGAGTAATAATTTTATGCATGAGACTCATGATAAGAATGCTTTATGTGATAGTTATATTGTTGATTTTGCTCATGTTGCTACTGAAAGTTATTATGAGAGAGGAAAATATGGTTGTAGAAATTTTTATGTTACTAAAATGCCTCTCTATGTGCTAAATTTTTGAAGCTACACTTGTTCTATCTTCCTATGCTTGTTACCTTTTTCTTCATGAACTTGTTTATTTACAAAACTCCTATGCATAGGAAGCATGTTAGACTTAAATTTGTTTTGAATTTTCTTCTTGATGCTCTCTTTTGCTTCAACTACTATTTCTTGCGAGTGCATCATTAAAACTGCTGAGCCCATCTTAATGGCTAAAAAGAAAGAACTTCTTGGGAGATAACCCATGTGTTATTTTGCTACAGTACTTTGTTTTATATTTGTGTCTTGGAAGTTGTTTACTACTGTAGCAACCTCTCCTTATCTTAGTTTTGTGTTTTGTTGTACCAAGTAAAGTCGTTGATAGTAAGGTTCATACTAGATTTGGATTACTGCGCAGAAACAGATTTCTTTGCTGTCACGAATCTGGGCCTAATTCTCTGTAGGTAACTCAGAAAATTATGCCAATTTACGTGAGTGATCCTCAGATATGTACGCAACTTTCATTCAATTTGAGCATTTTCATTTGAGCAAGTCTGGTGCCTCAATAAAATTCGTCTTTACGGACTGTTCTGTTTTGACAGATTCTGCCTTTTATTTCGCATTGCCTCTTTTGCTATGTGGGGTGGATTTCTTTGTTCCATTAACTTCCAGTAGCTTTGGGCAATGTCCAGAAGTGTTAAGAATGATTGTGTCACCTCTGAACATGTGAATTTTCAATTATGCACTAACCCTCTAATGAGTTGTTTCGAGTTTGGTGTGGAGGAAGTTTTCAAGGGTCAAGAGAGGAGGATGTTATACTACGATCAAGAAGAGTGAAAGCTCTAAGCTTGGGGATGCCCCGGTGGTTCATCCCTGCATATTTCAAGAAGACTCGAGCGTCTAAGCTTGGGGATGCCCAATGCATCCCCTTCTTCATCGACAAAACTATCAGGTTCCTCCCCTGAAACTATATTTTTATTCGGCCACATCTTATGTACTTTACTTGGAGCGTCTGTGTGCTTTTGTTTTTGTTTTGTTTGAATAAAATGGATCCTAGCATTCCTTGTGTGGGAGAGAGACACGCTCCGCTGTTGCATATGGACAAGTATGTCCTTAGGTTTTACTCATAGTATTCATGGCGAAGTTTCTTCTTCGTTAAATTGTTATATGGTTCGAATTGGAAAATGATACATGTAGTAATTGGTATGATGTCTTGAATAATGTGTTACTTGGCAATTGTTGTGCTCATGTTTAAGCTCTTGCATCATATACTTTGCACCTATTAATGAAGAAATACATAGAGCATGCTAAAATTTGGTTTGCATATTTGGTTTCTCTAAAGTCTAGATAATTTCTAGTATTGAGTTTGAACAACAAGGAAGACGGTGTAGAGTCTTATAATGTTTTCAATATGTCTTTTATGTGAGTTTTGCTACACCGGTTCATCCTTGTGTTTGTTTCAAATAGCCTTGCTAGTCTAAACCTTGTATCGAGAAGGAATACTTCTCATGCATCCCAAATACTTGAGCCAACCACTATGCCATTTGTGTCCACCATACCTACCTACTACATGGTATTTCTCCGCCATTCCAAAGTAAATTGCTTGAGTGCTACCTTTAAATTTCCATTCTTCACCTTTACAATATATAGCTCATGGGACAAATAGCTTAAAAACTATTGTGGTATTGAATATGTACTTATGCACTTTATCTCTTATTAAGTTGCTCGTTGTGCGATAACCTTGTTCCTGGGGACGCCATCAACTACTCTTTGTTGAATTTCATGTGAGTTGCTATGCATGTTCGTCTTGTCTGAAGTAAGGGCGATCTACCACATTATGGTTAGAGCATGCATATTGTTAGAGAAGAACATTGGGCCGCTAACTAAAGCCATGATCCATGGTGGAAGTTTCAGTTTTGGACATATATCCTCAATCTCGTATGAGAAAATTAATTGTTGCTACATGCTTATGCATAAAAGAGGAGTCCATTATCTGTTGTCTATGTTGTCCCGGTATGGATGTCTAAGTTGAGAATAATCAAGAGCGAGAAATCCAATGCGAGCTTTCTCCTTAGACCTTTGTACATGCGGCATAGAGGTACCCCTTTGTGACACTTGGTTAAAACATGTGCATTGCGATGATCCCGGTAGTCCAAGCTAATTAGGACAAGGTGCGGGCACTATTAGTATACTATGCATGAGGCTTGCAACTTGTAAGATATAATTTACATGATACATATGCTTTATTACTACCGTTGACAAAATTGTTTCTTGTTTTCAAAATCAAAGCTCTAGCACAAATATAGCAATCGATGCTTTCCTCTTTGAAGGACCATTCTTTTACTTTTATTGTTGAGTCAGTTCACCTATCTCTCTACCCCAAGAAGCAAACACTTGTGTGAACTGTGCATTGATTCCTACATACTTGCATATTGCACTTATTATATTACTCTATGTTGACAATATCCATGAGATATACATGTTACAAGTTGAAAGCAACCGCTGAAACTTAATCTTCCTTTGTGTTGCGTCAATGCCTTTACTTTGAATTATTGCTTTATGAGTTAACTTTTATGCAAGACTTATTGATGCTTGTCTTGAAGTACTATTCATGAAAAGTCTTTGCTTTATGATTCATTTGTTTACTCATGTCATTACCATTGTTTTGATCGCTGCATTGATTACATATGTTTACAATATGATCAAGTTTATGATGTCATGTCACTCCAGAAATTATCTTTGTTATCGTTTACCTGCTCGGGACGAGCAGAAACTAAGCTTGGGGATGCTGATACGTCTCCGACGTATCGATAATTTCTTATGTTCCATGCCACATTATTGACGATATCTACATGTTATATGCACACTTTATGTCATACTTATGCGTTTTCCAAAACTAACCTATTGACGAGATGCCGAAGGGCCAGTTCCTGTTTTCTCCTGTTTTTGGTTTCAGAAATCCTAGTAAGGAAATATTCTCGGAATCGGACGAAATCAACGCCCAGCATCTTAGAATCTCCGGAAGCATCCAGAACACCCGAGAGCTGCCAGAGGGGGGCCACATGGGCCCCAGATGACAGGCCGGCGTGGCCCAGGCCCTGGCCGCACCGCCCTATGGTGTCGTCGCCTCGTTGACCTTCTGATGCCGCCTCTTCGCCTATAAGAAGCCCCTCGACCTAAAACCTCAATACGAAAAAGCCACGGTACGAGAAACCATCCAGAGCCGCCGCCATCGCGAAGCCAAGATCTGGGGGACAGGAGTCTCTGTTCCGGCACGCCGCCGGGACGGGGAAGTGCCCCCGGAAGGCTCCTCCATCGACACCACCGCCATCTCCATCAACGCTGCTGTCTCCCATGAGGAGGGAGTAGTTCTCCATCGAGGCTCGGGGCTGTACCGGTAGCTATGTGGTTCATCTCTCTCCTATGTACTTCAATACAATAATCTCATGAGCTGCCTTACATGATTGAGATTCATATGATGATGCTTGTAATCTAGATGTCGTTATGCTAGTCAAGTGAATTTTACTTATGTGATCTCCGGAGACTCCTTGTCCCACATGTGTAAAGGTGACAGTGTGTGCACCGTGTGGGTCTCTTAGGCTATATTTCACAGAATACTTATTCACTGTTATGAATGGCATAGTGAAGTGCTTATTTATATCTCTTTATGATTGCAATGTGTTTTGTATCACAATTTATCCATGTGCTACTCTAGTGATGTTATTAAAGTAGTTTATTCCTCCTGCACGGTGTAATGGTGACAGTGTGTGCATCCGTGTTAGTACTTGGCGTAGGCTATGATTGTGATCTCTTGTAGATTATGAAGTTAACTATTGCTATGATGGTATTGATGTGATCTATTCCTCCTACATAGTGTGAAGGTGACAGTGTGCATGCTATGTTAGTACTTGGATTAGTCGTGTTGATCTTTCATGCACTCTAAGGTTATTTAAATATGAACATTGAATTGTGGAGCTTGTTAACTCTGGCATTGAGGGTTCGTGTAATCCTACGCAATGGTGTTCATCATCCAACAAAAGAGTGTAGAGTATGCATTTATCTATTCTGTTATGTGATCAATGTTGAGAGTGTCCACTAGTGAAAGTATGATCCCTAGGCCTTGTTCCTAAATACTACTATCATTGCTTGTTTACTGTTTTACTGTGTTACTACTGATGCGTTACTACTGCTTGTTTACTGTCCTGGGCAAAGCACTTTTCTGGTGCCGTTGCTACTGCTCATACTTATTCATACCACCTGTATTTCACTATCTCTTCACCGAACTAGTGCACCTATTAGGTGTGTTGGGAACACAAGAGACTTCTTGCTTTGTGGTTGTAGGGTTGCATGAGAGGGATATCTTTGACCTCTTCCTCCCTGAGTTCGATAAACCTTGGGTGATCCACTTAAGGGAAAACTTGCTGCTGTTCTACAAACCTCTGCTCTTGGAGGCCCAACACTGTCTACAGGAAAAGGAGGGGGCGTAGACATCAACCACCACGTCATCGATGTAGATTTCCACCAACTTGCCGATCAGATCATGAAAAATATAATTCATGGCTCGTTGGTATGTTGCACCGGCATTCTTCAAACCAAAAGTCATGACCACATATTCGAACAAGCCCACTGATCCTGGTACTCGGAATGCAGTCTTGTGTATATCTTCTGGGGCCATGAAAATCTGGTTGTAGCCGGCATTGCCATCCATGAAACTCAACACCTTGTGGCCAGCAGCTGCGTTGATTAATGTTTCTGCCATAGGCATTGGATATTCATCCTTTGGAGTGGCTCTGTTAAGATCTCGAAAATCTATGGCCACACGGCATCGGCCGTCCTACAGGTACAATACTGGAGATCCATTCAGCATACATGCATGGCCTGATGAACCCGGCGGCTAACATTTTCTCGATCTCTTTCTTGACTTCTTCGAGGATTTCGGCCTTCATCTGACGTGCTCGTTGTTGGAATGGCCGAAATCCTTTCTTGAGAGGGAGCCGATGCTCAATGGTGCTCCTGTCTAAACCAGGCATCTCTGTGTAATCCCATGCAAAGCAATCTGGGTACTCTTTTAATAGAGCTATCATCTGGCTCCTGAGATGTGGATCTAACTTCTTGCTGATGAAGGTTGGTCATGGCTTATCCCCAGGACCAATGTCGACTTCTTCTAGCTCATCAGCCGATGTAAACCCATACCCTAGCTTTCCGTCACCTGTTAGATCGACACTGAACACAGGGAAAACGTGTGGCAAGGATAATATGGGCCGATTGCTGGAATCGGCCCCCATCTTGATTGCATTGCTTAAAAGAGGTTTACATCTTGTTCGTGCTTCACTATGACTACGTGACATGCTTGAGACAAGATCATTACTTTTTATTTTTTGGGGCCGATCACAAGGATCGGCCTTCCCATGTACGTTCATAGACTTTGCTCCTGTTACACGGTTAGGCCAGTGGATAAGACTAGCCTCACCCCATTTTTTGACACGTCGATGTACTCGCAGTCGTCCAAAGTGATGCCTGAGAGTGGCTCTTGGCCTTCCGTCTCCCAAACGTTCATGCCAGCCATTGAAATCTCGGCTGTATCGTCTACCTGGACGACTTCTACCTCATCTCCATCCCACTGTATTAGGCATTGGTGCATCGTAGATGGAATGCAACAGTTGGCGTGGATCTAATCTCTCCCTAGCAGGACAGCGTAAGTGCTCTTGCTATCGACAATGAAGAATGTCGTAGGGATGGTCTTCCTCCCTACGGTCAGATCCACGTTCAGAACACCTTGTGCATCAGATGCTTGGCCGTTGAAATCGCTCAGTGTAACGTTGGTCTTGATCAGATCCGAGCTAGAGCGTCCCAACCGACGTAGCATGGAGTATGGCATTATGTTGACCGCCGCTCCGGTGTCCACCAGCATCCTATTGACAGGTTGCCCATTGATATAACCTCGTAAGTACAGGGCCTTCAGGTGTCTGTAGCTTCTTTCACGTGGCTTCTCAAAGATAACCAGCCGTGGGCCGCAGTCAAGTTGTGCCACAGGCGCTTCGTCTAATCCTGGAGCACAAAACTCCGCTGGAAGGATGAACACCATTTTTGTACTAGCCGATGTCTCATCATCGGCTTTCCTTTGCTTGGGGCGCCACTCCATCTTTTGTGGTCGACCCTCTTCGTCCAGGGTTCGTTGAATTTTCGCGGCCAGATCAGGCCGCGCCTTCCTTAGCGTGTGCAGGTATAACCTTTCGGCTTCCTCCAAGCCACGCAGTCGCTGAACCCTACGCTTTTGGGAACGGTTGAGTCCGTCAGGGCACCACCTTGGCCGGTGGTACTTGTCCTCTTCTTCTTCGTAGTCATCTTCTAACTCCTCGAGGTCTTCTTCCCGAGAGGACTCAGTTTGTTTGTTCCTAGATGGGAGAGGCCCTAGACGTTTGAACACTGACACGTCTGTTGCACCCTTCCTGCCTACATTCTGGGCAGTTGCTGATTGTAGGCAATCGGCTCATTCCTGAATCCCATCAGTGTTTGAAGAAAGGACAGTCCCAGTGCTTGTCCACGTCGTCTTGTTCTTTTGACCTTTCCTTGGCACGGCGCTCGTATCTCTCCTCATTGCGATCATGCCGACGATTTCTCCTGGCGTCCCTGCTAGCTAGACGATCCCTTTCATCGTCGCTGTTGTACCGCCGGCGCTGGTCGTACTGACTTACATATTTGTTGAGGAGATGATCAGAGAGAGGTCGTTGATATCGCACATTCTTTACTTCTCCCTCTGTGATGTAGTGTTTGCCAGCGTGCCGGAGCCGATCGCGTGGAGCGGCTTCTTCTTTATCCTTGGTACGAGAGCGACTGCTGACAAGGTATCAACTTGTCAATGCCTATGGATTGTAGGCTAGGGTTTAGTTGGAAGTAGAGGGTAAGTAGATCTCGAAGGTTTCAGCCGAAAAGTACTCGACGATTATGAAAACTAGGGTTTGCAGATAATGATTCGATTGATTCTTCGTCCCTCGACTCCCCCTTTATATAGGAGGTGGAGCCGAGGGATTCGTGCTATACAAGTTTACGTAGTCCGGACGGTTTCTAACTCATCCCGCCAGATTACAAATAACACTTCCTATTACAACTCTATCTTTTCCTTAAATACATCTTGGGCTCTCGAATCTTCTTATTCTTCGGGTAGTGGGCCTTCAGTAAACCCCGGGTACTATATTCGGCAGGCCCATTTGGGATGCCTATGTCAGTAGCCCCCGAGATTTTGCTTGAATCGTAGAGTCAGGGAAAATCTCCACTGTTTATTTTTACTCGAAAGCTTTAACTTTTTTATATTTCTTCACATAAAATTCTATATTGTACAGGGATACTGGTAGTTGGGGCTAGTTCATCTGACGGATCAGGTACTAGTTAACTGCTCTAGTGGCAATCCGCAAAAACCTACTTCAAAATCACGTCCCTGGACATGATCTCGGGATACTGGTGTAAACTTCGACAGGTGCCGCTTAAGGTCTTACCATTCTGTCGAGTCCCAGTCAAATTTATCGGGTACCTAACGCGTCCGTTAGGATTTTTCTTCGTATCTGTTGATACGGATAAAGGTAGCAGAGCGCAGTCTTTGGCGATGCCACGCCCAGCAGAACGGATCTGGGGTCTTACCTTCGCAAATTTGCGGCATTCAGAAATTGATCGCAACTTCGGCGTTCTGAGAATATATTGTCGAGTGCTTTTCCGGCTGTTGGAATGGCACATTTTATCGAGTCAAATATGACTTATGTTGCTCTCCCGATGGGAGTATATGTAGAGTTAACCATAACTCGAAATATACTCTCTTGCTTTTCTATTTTTCCTTTGTTAATTTCATCGGGCACGCGAACAGCGTTCCCGATGGGAGTAGCCTCCGAGCATTTGGGCAAAAACTTGTATTTGATCAAAGGCTCCCAAAGTATTGAATAATTCTTTCTGTCGCCAATCTTCTTTTTATTTTTCTTGTCGACATGCTTCCCTTAATCAAATTTACTTCATCCTTCTCGAATAGTCGTGATTTTTCTGCCTGTGGGTCCATTGCTTCCACCACGTTGACACGTCGTGCAAGTGGGGGACACACGTCCTCCGCTTTTTCTGGCGCACGTACGGTAACGCCTATCTCAGTAAAAATACCTTTTTGCCCTTGTATCTAGAAGATCTATTCTCACCACACGATTTCTTCATCCAACGGCACACTGCTTCACCTGATTCTTATATAAACCTTTCTTCAACCTCCATTCATCCCCTCGCTTGCGCCGCTCACCTGTTCCTCTTCGCAAAACTTCCCCTGCGCCCAACTCTCTCTGATCTTCCGCACGCACATACATTGCTCTGCCCATTGCCGTTGATGCCACCGCGCGCGCGTCTGACTCGCCACAGCACTCCGGAATCCAAGATGGCCGCCGAGGATCTTGAGTGGGAGAGATCCAAAATCTCCAACCAAGACACCAACATGCTGAAGAGGCTTGGCCTCATGAAGAAAGAGGACGCCATCCGCTTTCCTAGCGAAGAAAGCTACCCCAATCCTCCAATGGAATACCGGGTTAGTTTTGTTGATCACCTAATCCGCGGTCTTTCGACCCCAATCCACGATTTCCTCCGCGGCCTTCTTTTCGTTTATGGGATTCAACTGCACCAGTTGACCCCCAATTCCATCCTCCACATTTCTATTTTCATCACACTTTGCGAATGTTTCCTCGGAATCCCTCCCAATTGGGCTCTGTGGAAACGCATTTTTTGCCTTCGCCGCAATGGCTCCCACAACGTCACTTATAACATAGGTGGCGTTGTTATCTGTGTTCGTACTGATGTCGACTATTTCGACGTCAAGTTTCCTGATTCTGTCCAAGGATGGCGCAAAAAGTGGCTCTACATTCACGAAGAAAGCGCCAACTCCGTTGAGCACAACATAATTCCTTTCGACGGAAGTGCCAGAATTCAGCGCCGCCGCTCCTGGGATGCCGAAGCTTCCGAGGAAGAGAAGAAAGCGACAGAGGCACTGATGTCTCGTATTCGCCAGCTTCAAAACACTCGAGGCAAAGAGCTGTCTGGTGTTCAAATCACTGCCTACTTCCTTAGGATTAGAGTGCAGCCTCTTCAGGCTCGCAAAAATCCCCTTTGGACGTACTCTGGTAAAAATGACGCCAACAGAATCTCCGGTGATCTGTCCGCCAAAGACTTCGAGAAGTTGATTCGAAGACTTTCTCGTCTGGGCAAAGACCCAATTCCTTCCCCAAGTCGCGTGGAACCGTACAGCTCCACCAATCCACTCCCCGAGGTATTTTGTCTTCCCGAGTTTTTATCTTGTTCCGCACTTTCTCTGCATCTCATTGTATTGTCATCTCTTTAATTTTCCTTTGGTCACTATTTTTTACAGAACCATCCTACTATGACTTCCCTTCCTCCTCTTCCTGAGGGTGGAGAAGTCGAAGAACAGGCCATTGTTGCCGAAGATACTCAAGGTTCTTCTATTCCTGAAAGTGAAGTCGCGGGTTCTCACAAATCTGCGGCTTCTCATGAAAAAGAAGTTGAGTCTGAAGCCAGTGAGTCGACGCAATCCCTTCCTCCTGCTGTTTCTCCAAGGAACAAAAGGAAAAGGACTGATGCCGAAGATTCTGGCACCTCTAAGGCTGAAGAAGTTGTTCCTTCTCATCCGAAGGCAGCTTACGATCCTTATGTTGAATCCCTCGTCAGCTCGTAAGTCGTCTTTATCTCTCCCTATTTTTGTACTCGAAATATTTATCGTGTCTTGCTTTTTATACTGCCGATTTTTTGATCACCAGTGATGAGGAGGAAGTACCAGTTACTGACGTGGCTCCTCGGACAAGCACGTCACGTACTGTACTTGCCTCAGACACGCTAGTTGAAGGAGAAGAAACGTCGCCTCCTCAACAAAACGTCGTCACCACTACTCCACCATCAAGCCCCCTTGCTCCTTCACCAAAAAGGTCAAGGGTTGAAAAGATTGTTGAACCTGCCCCTCAGTTGGGCAGTTCGTCGACTCTGCTCCTAGATGATGTAAGCTTGTCGACATCTATATTTTCCTTATTTTGTTTTTTCACACCTTTTCTCTTTTTCATGCCGATGTTTTTCTTGCTGTGTTCACGTTGAACAGCCTATGATCAAGGATCTTCTCCGCATCGGTTCCCAATTTATTGGGTACCGTGAATATGCTAATAGAGCCGAAGGTAACGACTTTTATACTTGCTGTTTTTCCTTGATTTTTTACTCCTGTTGCTTGTCGCGATTTTTGATTTTTCTTCTCTCTTTTTTTTTCATATCTCGACAGAGAAACTTGCAGAGGCCAACGAACGCGCCGACGCACTTGCTCGAAAACTTGAGCAAAGTGAGGCGGCTCGCAAGAAAGCCGACCTCGCTGCTAGCAAAGCCAAGGCCGAAGCTGATGAAGCCAAGGCGAAAGCTGCTGGTGTCGAGGAACTGCAGAAAAAAACTTGAGGATGCTACAGCTGCCTTAGATGAGCACAAAGCTGCGCAAGCTTCTCGTGAAGAAGGAATCCTCAAGCGCCTGAAAACTCAGAGTCGCCGCACTTTCGGTAATGTTGCTGATCCCTTCTATCTTTATGAGAATCGTTATTTCTTGTCTTTTCACTAATGCTTTGTTTCCTTGACAGTCCAAACAAACCAGGAGTTTGATCTAACGAATCCTGTCGATGACCCGCTCCTTGACGCGCTTTCCTATCTGGAGCTTCATGGGTCCGAGATTCGTGAAGGTGTATCGAATGCTAACGCAGTATTGTCGGCATTGTTCCCCTACTTCTTCCCGAAGAAAGAGGAGCATGCGACTTTCCTCAACCTTGCCAAGATGTTCAATACACCGGAAGACCTTGGGCTGAAGATGCGCCAAGAAAATATGAAGGTTGCTGTTGAGAACACTGTCGCGTTGGTTGCTGACAGTCGACAGACTATTGACTGGATGAAAGTTGGCGACACCGAGCAAATAGAGCAATCAAAGTGGAAGTCGCTGATCAAGGCAGCCAAGCCCAACACGAAGAAGATCTTGGCCTATCTCGGGATTAAGCCAGCGTCGACTCCTAGCTCATCAAGGCCGGAGGTCTAGTTGCACGCCTCTGTTTTTCTTTCTGTTTCTTTTGCTCTTGTCGCCAAAGTAGTCATTTGGCGACACGTATTTCCTTAGCTCCACTGTAATGCCCTTGTAATTATTCCAAGAGATTAATGAAAAACTCTATCTTTGCTTGTCGTTTGATGTTGTCCTGTTTAAATTTCAGTTGATATTTGATAACTATACTCCAACTTCCGCTCCTTCCAATGTTTCGCCTTCTTCTTCTCGCGCGAAGAGAGCTTTTGCTGATACTGCACCTGTCGACGATACCTTGTCGCAAGAACTGGATGAACTTCGACAGCAACTTCAGTATGCGAAGAAGCAAACACTTGTGATGATGGAGCAATCTCGTAAGTCATCTGAAGCCGAAAAAGTTGCTCTTCAGCAAGCTCGCGAGGCCGTGGCTGCTAAGGAAATTGCTGCTTCCGAGGCTGAAAAGGCGACTACTCGAGAAAATTTCATGCTCGAATTAATGAATGAAGCCAGTGCAGATATGTCGGGTATGCCTGTTTCATCCTCTGATATCTTTCATCTTCATGCTATTGTCTCTTAAAGGTTTCCACTTCTTTGTTTTGATAGGTGCCTTTACTGATGCTGCTGCCGAGGAAGAGAGGGTGAATGCTAGGACAACCCTCCTTGTTAATCTTTCCCTGGACCATGGTTCTTTGTTTTGGGCTACCCCAGAGAGGACCCGCCAAATTGTCAGATTTCAAGATCGCACCTCTCAAACTCGCGATTTCCTTGACTTCTGTACCAAGACCTTGTCCATGGTTTACAACTCCATGTTTCCTCGGAACGTCCAACCAAAAACTCTGCCTGAATTGATGGAAAGGTTCAAGGATGCTCGCAGTATCCATGATTTTGTCAGAGCTCAACTGGTAGCTGGCGCCAGATTTGCTCTTATCATGCTCCAGATCTGCCACTCGAAACTTGACCTTACCCAAGTTGTCGCGAAAGTTCATCAAAAGGTAAAACGTCGAAGAGTTGGTGTTGACAGGATTAACACGAAGGTTACGCCTATAGCCGAAGAAATGATTGAGGACCTTCTTCGGATGGACGCCGACTTTTTTGCCGATGGCCATTATGCCGATTTTCTTGGTGCTGCTCCTGAAGAAAACAGAGTTACACTTGACGACATATTGAATCAAGACTAGTTATTTTTCTCTTGTAGATATTTCTTCTTTGTAATCCATGACTATATTGTAAAGGGATCGTTATATTTCTCTGTTTGTCTAGCCCCCGAGTGTTTCGGTGACTCTTTACTGTATTTGTATATTTGCGAGGTTTTGAACCAAGGCATTTATATATTTATGGCGAATATGAGCCCCCGAGCTTTTTATTGAGTACTATTTTGTATTTTTATTGACTCACGAGGTATTTGAATACCAAGGCAAGGCTTTTCTTTTGTCGATGAACTATATTGGAATTCGCTGGAGCAAAGACTTTGATCATGTCGATAAAGAAGAAAAGTTATATTCTCACTATCTTTATTATATTGCAGCACCGCGAGCCCGCCTCATTAAAAACCTTCTCCGGCCCCACTCGGTGCCCCGAAAAAGGAAAAGAGTGCGTCTGAAAACTCGCGGGCGTTTCAGTACATTGAAGTTTTACAAGGACTATATTTTGACTCTAGGCGTAAAACCGCCTAAGTTGCGCCACGTTCCAGGGGTTTGGCTCCTCCACCCCTGTCTTCTTGTCCTTTATCCTGTATGCTCCTCCTCCGATTACTTCCGTGACAATGTAAGGGCCAAGCCATGGTGACTCGAGTTTTTCATGACTTTTTTGCGTGAGCCGAAGAACTAGGTCGCCCACCTGAAAAGATCTTGGCCGCAAACGTCGACTGTGGTAATTCTTCAAGTCCTGTTGATATTTGGTTACTCGAGATAATACTTCATCTCGAGCTTCATCAAGTGCGTCGACGTCGTCTTCTAGCGCTCTTCTCGACGTTTCTTCATCATATTCAGCGACACGTGGAGAGTTGTGCTCTATCTCGATTGGTAGTACTGCCTCTGCTCCATGAACCAGGAAAAACGGAGTTTCCTGCGTTGCTGTGTTTGGTGTTGTTCGGATGCTCCACAACACGCTTGGTAGTTCTTCTGGCCAGGTATGTCGAGCTTTTTCCAGTGGTCCTAACAAGCGCTTCTTGATGCCATTGCAGATGATGCCATTGGCTTTCTCGACTTGCCCATTGGTTTGAGGATGTGCAATTGACGCAAAGTTCAGCTTGATACCCACCTCTTCGCAATAATCTTTGAATTCATGGGATGTGAAGTTACTGCCGTTGTCTGTGACGATGCTGTGGGGCACTCCAAATCTGAAGACGAGGCCTTTGATGAATTTTACTGCGGATGCTCCGTCTGGTGAATTTATCGGCTTCGCTTCTATATACTTTGTAAACTTATCGACAGCTACTAGCATGTACTCCTTTCCTCCTGGCCAGGATTTGTGTAACTTGCCCACCATATCAAGTCCCCATTGAGCGAATGGCCATGACAATGGTATTGGTGCTAGCTCGCATCGGAGAGTGAGGTTTTGCGGCAAACCTTTGACACGCGTCGCAAGTTCTTACTATGTCCTTGGCGTCCTCGATTGCTGTCAACCAGTAGAATCCTGCCCGAAAGACCTTGGCTGCGATAGCTCGACTACTTGCGTGGTGGCCACATATTCCTTCGTGTACATCCTTCAGAATTATTCCTCCTTCTTCGGGTGTGACGCACCTTTGCAAGACGCCTGAAATACTTCGCTTATACAATTCTCCCTTGACCACCGTGAAAGCTTTGGAGCGTCGAATTACTCGCCTTGCCTCAACTGGGTCGTCGGGTATTTCTTTCCTTAGGATGTATGATATGTACGGCTGCATCCACGGTATTTGTATCACCATGACCAGGTCCTGATCTTCTTCTTCGTCCTCTTGCTTGTCCTTGGTAGCCCCCGAGGGTTTCTTCTCCTTCTTTTTTGATTTTGTCGACTTAGTGGATCTCTCTGTTATCTCTTCCCAGAATACACCTGGCGGGACTGCAAGGCATTGCGACCCGATGTTTGCAAGAACGTCGGCTTCGTCGTTGCTCAATCTACTAACATGATTTACTTCGCATCCATCGAACAACTTCTCGAGCTCGTTGTACACCTCCTTGTATGCCATCATGCTATCATTGATTGCGTCACATTGGTTCATAACTTGCTGTGCCACCAACTGTGAGTCGCCAAAGATTTTCAGTCGAGTTGCACCGCAGGCTTTCGCCATCTTCATCCCGTGTATGAGAGCCTCATATTCTGCTTCATTGTTAGATGCGTTAGGGAACGTCATCCGAAGGATATACTTCAATTTGTCGCCTTCAGGTGATATGAGTACTACTCCTGCGCCAGCTCCTTCTAGTCTTTTGGACCCGTCAAAATTCATGGTCCAAGTTCTCGACAAATCTGGAGGTCCTGTATTTTGCAACTCCATCCACTCTGCGATGAAGTCCGGCAGAACTTGCGACTTGATTGCTTTTCTTTTTTCATACGTGATGTCCTGAGGGGAAAGTTCTATTCCCCAAAGGGAGACACGACCCGTAGCTTCTGGGTTGTTCAATATATTTGACAAAGGAGCTTCATTGACCACTATGATCGGGTGTGCCGAAAAATAGTGGCGCAATTTTCGTGCTGTCGTGAACACTCCATATGCTATCATTTGGTACTGAGGATACCTTTGTTTTGAAGGCGATAAAACTTCGCTAACGAAGTATACTGGCCTCTGCACGCCGTGGAGTTTTCCCTCTTCTTCCCTTTCGACAACTAGCACTGTGCTCACCACTTGGGGCGTGGCTGCGATATACAGCAGGAGAGGTTCCCTTTCTTTTGGCGCCACCAAAATTGGTGGTGTCGAAATTGTGCGCTTCAAATCCTCGAAAGCTCTATCGGCTTCTTCGTTCCACTGGAATTTATCTCCTTGTTTTATTAAAGCGTAGAACGGCAGCGCTTTTTCTCCCAACCTCGCGACGAATCTGCTCAAAGCTGCGACTCGCCCAGTTAGCTGTTGTATTTCTTTCAACTTTGTTGGCTTCCTCATTGTTACGATAGCTTGTATTTTATCGGGATTTGCTTCAATCCCTCTTGCTGAGACTAGGAATCCCAGAAGTTCTCCTGCTGGGACGCCGAAAGAACACTTCGTCGGGTTCAATTTGAGGCAGAACTTATCAAGGTTGTCGAAGGTTTCCTTGAGATCCTCGATCAGCGTTGCCCCCTTTTTTGATGTTATGACAACATCATCAGTGTATACTTGCACGTTCTTCCCAATCTGTGTCGCCAAACACTTCTGCATCATCCTCTGATATGTTGCTCCCGCATTTTTTAGACCAAAGGGCATTGTTCTGTAGCAAAACACGCCGTAAGGTGTAATAAACGCAGTCTTTACTTCATCTTCTTCTTTCAATCTGATCTGGTTATAACCAGAGTATGCATCCAGGAAGGAAAGACGTTCACATCCAGCCGTGGAGTCGATAATTTGATCGATCCTTGGGAGGGGGAAGTGATCCTTTGGACAATGTTTATTGAGACACGTAAAGTCGACGCACATGCGAAGGACCTTAGTGTTTTTCTTCGGCACCAGCACAGGATTTGCTACCCATGTGGCTTCTGTGAATATCTCTTTGATAAAACCAGCTTCTTGTAGTCGATTGATTTCTGACAGCATGGCTTTGCGGTTTGGTTCCGAAAAACGCCGCAAAGGTTGTTTGATTGGTCTCGCTAGTGGATCCAAGTTTAGGTGGTGCTCGGCAAGTTCCCTGGGTACTCCTGGCATGTCAGCTGGACACCATGCGAAGATTTTCCAGTGCTCACGGAGGAACTCGACGAGCGCGCTTTCCTATGCGATATCCATGTCGTTTGCGATAGATGTCGTCTTTTTTGGGTCTGTCGGGTGAATCTGCACCTCTTTTGAATTTTTCTCGGTACTGAAAGTTGATTCTTTGTTTGGCCTTCCAACGTCTGGCAGTACGTCGTAATCAGTCATGCTTTTTGACGCCAAGTACTCAGCTTGCATCCCAAAAGTTTCTGACAACCGGTGGAAATCTTTGTCGCACTTATCGGCTAAGGCAAAGCTTCCTTTGACTGTGATTGGTCCCTTTGGTCCAGGCATCCTCCACAACAAGTATGTATAGTGCGGCACCGCCATAAATCTAGCATATGCTGGTCGTCCCAACAGAGCGTGATATTGCGACGGGAAATCCACGACTTCGAACTCAAGCCTCTCGATTCTGTAATTTTCTCGGGTTCCAAACTGAACGTCGAGATTGATCTTTCCCAATGGATAACTTGGTTTCTCCGGTGTGATGCCGTGGAACCTTGTGTCTGTTGGTTTCAAGTTTGCTAAGGATATGTTCATCTTCCTCAATGTATCTGCATACATAAGGTTTAAGCTGCTGCCGCCGTCTATGAACACTCGAGAGACATCAAATCCTGCGATAATCGTGGCGTAATAAGTCTTGATCGCCCTGGTCGAGGGACTTGCTGCGGATGATCTGCTATTGTGAAGCCGATATCTTGTCCTGACCAATTAAGGTACTCAACTGTTGGTGGAGGCATTTTTTCTGCCATAAACACCTGTCGTGAGATTACTTTCTGAGCTCTATTGGACGGCCTTCCCTTCTGAATCATCGACACCGCTCCGTTGGAGTTAGGATCAACATAAGGTGGTGGTGCAGGTGCTGCCGCTATTCTGAGCTGATGCCGATTGTCATCTGTAATCGCGGGAGGAGGCGGCAAGTGAATCTCGCTCCTGGGTTCCCGAGGATTTCTCTGTGCTGCCCGCGCATTAGCGTTCTCTGCATACCGCAACATTGCCTGAAAATTTCGACAGTCTTTCTGCAAGTGCCCTGACTGTCTTTTACCGTTGCTGTCGAGGAAAAAGTGCATCTGGCACGGTCCATTCATCATCTCTTCAGGGGACACGAAAGGTCTTGGGAACCTAGGCCCGCTGCTTTGCCTGTTGCGTGAATCATCCCTGTTATCACCTCTCTGTTCACTGCTTCTCTGGTAATCATCTCTGTTGCTTCCTCCTGTATTTGTCCGAAACCCTGCCGAAATTTGTCCTGGAGCGTCGTAGTTTTGGTACTGCCGAGGAAATCTTCGCCTCGGTTGATAATTTCGACCGCGATCCTCCTCTGGCGACCTGTGTCGTTTGTTGTGGACAACGTCTTCTCCATCTGCCCATTTATTTGCTATCTCCATTAACGTGGATACTGTCTTTGGATTGGTCCTTCCCAAGTCCTCGACGAAATCTCCACGCCTGACTCCTGCGACAAACGCATCTATTGCTCTCTCGTCAGATATATTTTTTGCCGAGTTTTTGATGATATTCCACCTCTGGATGTACTTTCTCATTGGCTCATCTGGCTTTTGTCGACATGCTCGCAACTCCTCTAACGACGCGGGTTTTTTGCACGTGGATCTGAAGTTCTTGACGAACACATCCTCGAAACTTTCCAGCTGTGATAGATCCTGGAGCGAGTTTCTTTATCCAAGATCATGCGGCTCCACTCAAATGTACCTGGATGCTTTGCATAGCTGTTGCCCTGGTTCCTCCTGTCAGCTTCACCGTCTCCAGATAGTCGACTAGCCAATCCTCTGGATCTTGGAGGCCGTCGAACTTTTTGAAATTATCGGGTAACTTGAATCCTGAGGGGACTCGAGTTTTTCGGACTCTCCTCGTAAAGCATGGCAAGCCACACATATCTTCGTCGTTCAGCTCCGGAGATTGCCGATGATCTCTTCTGCTCTGCCGCGCTCTGTCGACTCTTGCTTGTGCTGCTGTGTCTCTTGCTCCACTTGGCCCTTCAGGTGCTGCCGCTGTTGCTGCTGCGGGTCGTGGACTATTTTGCCTTGCCGCTCCTTCGGGAGGCGTTGATACAAACGCTGTCCCCATAGCTCCAACTCCTGCTACCGCCATATTGTACAGTGTTTCCCTTGGATCACCTGGAGGTGGTTTAGATGCAAGGATAAAAGCATGTGTCGCCATATACCCAGCCTCTGGTGTCTTAGGGATGATGTTTCCTCTTGTATCTATCGACATAAAGGACATGTCGAGGTTTTGGACCAAGTGCTCTCTTTCTGCTTCGGGTATGTGTTGCAGCCTTGATCTTGCTCTGTTCCACGCCTCCCGATGGCTATCACCCGTAGTTCTAGATTGTCGACTTAGATCTGCCCTTCTCCTGCTGGATGCAGAAGCTGCCTCCTTTCTCCTGTTCAACTCAGCTGTCTGTTTTTCCAATTCCCTGGCAGCTCGTGCGAGCCTATATTGATATGCTTGCAATTCTTCTGGTGTGGCTGTGGTAGCCATTGGTTCTGTGCCGTTCATAGCTCTCGTGGCTCTGTCCCACGCTGCTTGTGAAAGTTGAACTCTATCTCGCGGCTCTGGCCCGACGTATTTGTTGCCCAGGCCTTGTCGCAGATTGGAGGGATCGACGTATGGATTTCCCAGACTGTCGAAGGCCTCAGATGTCTCCTCTTGATCTTCAATGGCGTAAATCTGATGATACTTTGTACTCAGATCTACGTTGGGTTTGGTGACATCATCGTTGAGATTGATGAAGACCTTGCCCACTGTGATGGATTTGTCGATGAAGTCGTAACTGTCGACATCGCTTGAGCCATCGCTTATATATGAGTCCGCAGATGACTCAAACGACATGTCGTTGAAGATCTTGGCGAGTTTCTCTCTTGCTCTGGTGCTGATGTAGCGTGTCGCCGAGGTTTCTTCTTCTCCTGACTCGATAGACGATGCATAGCTTGAAAAATCGGAATCGACCACCGACGATCCCGACGAAATCGGAATCTCGACACGATACGATCCTTCCTTCTCGACGCGAAAGTGGAACCTTCCGAATGTCATCTCCATGGGCTCCGCCAGATACGCATATGCATCCAAACGGGAGGGTGGGTGAGGAACAAAATCGACAAGACCAGCAGCGATCTGTTTACCTCGATCCATTGTGTTGCTTGCGGTTGACGATGTCGAAGATCTTGAGCGTGCCATCGAGATCAGATCCTTACGCCTCTAGTTCCCACAGACGGCGCCAATTGACAAGGTATCAACTTGTCAATGCCTATGGATTGTAGGCTAGGGTTTAGTTGGAAGTAGAGGGTAAGTAGATCTCGAAGGTTTCAGCCGAAAAGTACTCGACGATTATGAAAACTAGGGTTTGCAGACAATGATTCGATTGATTCTTCGTCCCTCGACTCCCCCTTTATATAGGAGGTGGAGCCGAGGGATTCGTGCTATACAAGTTTACAGAGTCCGGGACGGTTTCTAACTCATCCCGCCAGATTACAAATAACACTTCCTATTACAACTCTATCTTTTCCTTAAATACATCTTGGGCTCTCGAATCTTCTTATTCTTCGGGTAGTGGGCCTTCAGTAAACCCCGGGTACTATATTCGGCAGGCCCATTTGGGATGCCTATGTCAACTGCCCTCGCCTTTGTCCTTACCAGAGTGGTGCCCAGGCTCGACCATGTTAATGCTCAACGAGAAACCTGGCTGGCACCCTTCGGGGTAAGCGTACTCCACCGTATTAACGGCGGGGAAGGGGTGTGTGTCGACTTTCATGGCGTATTGGTTGAAAATTAGACGTCCTTGTTCTATCGCCATTTGGATCTGCTGACGCCACACCCTACAGTCGTTGGTGGTATGGGAGAACGTGTTATGCCATTTGCAGTATGGCTTTCCGTTCAGCTCCTGTACCGTGGGGATTTTGAGGCCTTCGGGTAACTTCAGCTGCTTCTCCTTAAGTAAGAGGTCGAAAATTTGCTCAGCTTTAGTTACGTCAAAATCAAACCCTCTTGGAGGACCTTGTGGCTTAACCCATTTGCAGGACACGGGGGTTGCCCCCCGAGTCCATTCAGCCACTGCTACCTCTTGATCTCCCGCAGACCCTTCATCTTCCTCTGTCTCAACCAGGACTACTGCACGCTTGAACTTGTCCTGGTACAGCTCTGGGTGGCGCTGTTCATATAATGACAGTTTCTGAACCATGTGCGCCAGTGAAGGGTAGTCTGCTTGGGAAGCCATATCCTTGATCGGTGATGCGAGACCCACCACCGCCAACTCGACTGCTTCTTTTTCAGTCAAACGAGCCGAATAACATCGGTTCCTCACGGTCCTGAAGCGCTGGATGTACTCTGACACTGTTTCTCCGTGCTTCTAACGTACTTGTGCTAGATCGGCTATGCCAGCCTCGGAAGCTTCTGAGTGATACTGCATGTGGAATTGTTCCTCCAACTGCTTCCAAGTCCGGATCGAATCTGGTGGCAGTGATGTGTACCACCCAAAAGCCGATCCTGTGAGGGACTGTGCGAAGAACCTCACGCGTAGTGCATCTGCAGCTGAGATCGTGCCCAACTGCGCCAAATATTGGCTTATATGCTCGATAGAGCTGGAGCCATCTGACCCACTAAACTTGGAGAATTCAGGGAGCCGATATTTGGGTGGTAGTGGGATCAAATCGTAGTCGTTGGGGTACGGCTTGGAATAGCCGATTGCCCTCCTTTTCGGCACCATGCCGAACTGGTCTCTCAAGATCGTGCTGATCTGATCCGCAGTGCTAGCTGCAGGAGTGGAGCTCTGAAGATTCGCTGGCGTGGCATACTTAGCTAGCCACGCTTGCTTCTCAAGATCTGAGCTAGCTGCAGGAGTTGAGCTCTGGACGTTCGTCGGAGTGGCGTACTTAGCTAGCCACGTCTGCTTCTCAAGATCTGATCCAGAGGCTCCTCCTGCTGTTCCAGAAGTCCCTGCTGTTGCAGCCTGGTTCAAGAGTGCCCAGTTACTGCTGTCTGGCACGTATGTGCACGTGTATCCGTGAGGGATCTCCTTAGGCGCCTCATACAAGAACTGGTAATCGCTAGGATCGCCACCGATCTTGTCGACGACGAATGTCGGTGTACTCGGCACCTCTGGTGCTGCCAGCGCGAACGGCAGTGGTGGTCGGCTCTGGAGTGGTAGCTCTCCTTGGTGAGTCCCTAGAGCAGGTCCTGACGGAGAGTACTGATGCCTCAAGATTTCATGGAGCACCCGAAGGGCAACACGCTCCAAAGTGTTCACCAGGCTCTCAGAATGGCGGTGTAGCGAATGAGCTACCATGAAATTGATCTCCTGACGCAAGGACCTAGTGCGTTCTTCTGAAGGGGTGGACAGGTCCACTCCATCGAGCACGCCTTCAGGTGTGAACCCTCTCCACCTGATGCCATGCGAGCGAGTCCTGTGGAAAGAGCCGATGAGGTTGGCCTCGAGGATAGCTTTCACGTCGTCATACTTCTTCTTGAGCTCCTCGGGCAGATCCTCGTACGTGACTGGAGTACCTTCCGCCATCTCAGATGTAGATGGCGATGCAATTGATGTCGAAGACTGTCCCACCGGGCGTGCCAGAATGTGTTGGCGTCCGAAACCCACCGGCGAGCTACGGCTGGCAACACGAAGAGCCGGGAACAACCTTAGGGCTGCGGCTGGCCCTGGTCCCTCCGAGCGACGGCCCGCAAAGCTCCTGGTACGCACGTCCCGATGCTGGTGCAAGGGCGTGCCACCTGATCTATACCTGATCAGGAAGGTGATGGATTTGCTTCGCTTAGTTTCCTGCATGGCATACACGTAAACATTAAATATGAGCCTCGATCGGCTCTCAGGTTGTCCTGTGAATCGGCTCAAGGAGCCAATCCACCCATGACTCGTATGGGGTTTACGATTGCATGGTGGTCCTGCTTGATCAAAACAAAGCTAAAACGACCTACGACGATCTAGGGTTTTCACCGCATAATCGGAACATCCTACTCGTGATTGAGCCTGGCAGCCACGCACGGTGATCATAAACCGACCCTAGACAAGGCCTAAAAACCAACATTAAGTTGATCCCCGGAACATCTTGTCTAGGGTTAGCAAACTACACCCTACGTGCTACTGGATCATTCAACCCGTTTGTAAGGCCTAACTATGCAGATATTAAACTAATCCTTGATGAATCAAGGAGCGATCATAACGGATTGGATCTACTAAACAATGATCAAGCAAGGTGCCGCCCTTACACCTAAGAAAGGTGTAAGGATGGCTAGACGTCTAAGGGTTGCATGGACGAAAACATGTAGCACGGTAAAGCAATGCTAACCCTAACACATCTATGATAACTACGTTGCTCGCCATCAACAAGGCTTCAGCACGAGCAACGCATGGATAACGAATAAACGTATACTGCCTAGATCGCAAGATGCGATCTAGGCAGCATGATGCTTACCCGGAAGAAACCCTCGAAACAAGGGGTCGGCGATGCGCCAAGATTGGTTTGTGATGAACGTGATTGTTGTCTTTCTTGATAACCCTAGATACATATTTATAGTCCGTAGACTTTCTAACGTGGGAATAATCCCAACCGTGCACGAGCCAAACTCTAACTAACCGACACGTATCCTATTATATCTACAGATACAAGGGCAAACTACCCAAACTTCGTGTACAAGGCCGGTTCACGTATTTCTTCCATGTATATTCTTCAAGCCCAACCTTGATCGCGGCCCACCTCTGATCCGGTCAAATTCTGGTGATAACAAGAGCAGAGTTCTTCCTTGTGTGTTTCTTCTTGTATCACTGCCTTTGACTGAGTTCTTGAGAAAAGCACCCGGAAGTTCATCCCATCTAATCACAAACCCTCCCCTGAATCCTCTTGCGTCCATTCGGCCCCAACTTAAGCCATCCCATGGCATCTGCTCGTTCACCACGACGACACCGGCCAACCCGGTTTGGTCCGGCCCAGGCTCCGGCCGGCGCCGGCCTGCCCAGCATGCCGCCCGGCCTCCTGGCCGGGCCGGGCCGGGCCTTCTCCTCCCCCGCGCCGGCCTTCCCAACATGCCGCCCGGCCGACCGACCTCCTGGCCAGGCCAGGCCGTCTCCGCCTCCCCACGCGGCCCACTCGGCGCTCCGCCTGGCCGACCGGACTCCTGGCCGGGCCGGGCCGTCTCCACCTCCCCGCGCGGCCCACCTCGGGCGCGACCTCCCCTGGCGCTATTTCGCTGCACAACGCGTCTGCTGCCCGCCCGGCTGGTTGGCCGGCCCGACCGGGCTGCTGACCGGCCTGGCCGGCTGCTGCTCCGGTCGGCCGGCCTGGCAGCCGGCTGGGCCGATTTTTCTGGGCGTTTTTACTTTGCATTTTCCTGTCCCCCCCCCCCCCCCGAACGGTTCTATTCCCCCCTTAGCTATAAATAGGCTTCTTCCACCTTGAGCTGGGCTAGTTCTTCCCCTTTCTTCTCTCCATTTTTGCTCTTGGAAGAACTTGCTCTCCCCTTTGATTCCTCCCATAATTCTTGCTAATTCTTGAGGGATCTAAGAGAGGAGATCTAGATCTACACTTCCACCAATCCATTTCTTCTCTAAGTGAGGGGAACTCTTGGGATCTAGATCTTGGAGTCTTTTGTTGACTTTCCCCATTGGTCTTCCTCTCCAATCTCATCCTAGCATTTGTTGTTTGGATGGGATTTGAGAGTGAAGGATTTGAACACCTCTAGTGTTCTTGCTTTGCATCATTGCATAGTGTTGAGCTCTCCACCACGATTAGTTCGAGTGAGAGACCGTGAGCTTGTTACTCTTGGAGGAAGACCTCCTAGTTGGCTTGGCAGTTGGTGCTCCGGTGATCTCTTCAAGAAGATTGTGAAGAGGCCCGGGCTTCTCCTTCGTGGAGCTTGTGAAGTGGTTGTGGAGCTTGCCATCTCCGGAGCGGAGGAAAAGCTAACCATAAGGAAAGGGCCATTATCCTTCTTGGGTGTGGTTCGGAGAATAGGGTGAGCCTTCGTGGAGCGGGGAATCCTTCGTGGGACCTCCACTCCTCCAAACGTGACGTACCTTCTTGCAAAGGAAGGGAACACGGGAATACATCCTCGTCTCCGCGTGCCTCGGTTATTTCTATACCCGAGCCCTCTTTCCTTGTGATAGCCATCGTGCTTGAAGTACATATATCTTGCTATCACTTGTGCTACATATATCTTGTGCCTATCTTGCTTAGCTCTAGTTGCTATTGTTACACTTACTTGAGCTTAGCATATTTAGGGTTTGTGCTTGTAAACTAAATGATAGTTTAATTCTGCATTATTACAAGACAAATCCGTAAGAGTTTTTAATTGCCTATTCACCCCCCCTTTAGGCGACATCTCGATCTTTCAATTGGTATCAGAGCAAGGTCTCTCCTTGTTTAAGGCTTCACCGCCTTGAGAGTAAAGATGTCGGCTAGTATAGTGCACAATGACACAATTGTCTTTAATGGCACAAATTATCTTTTGTGGCAAAATTGCTTACTTTGTAATCTTCGGACCTTGTGTCCACATATAGAGCAATTTCTAGATGTCGGTTTTTATCCTCCGATGGATTCTCAAAATCTATATTTAGAGGATGAGAAAAACTTACATCTTCAAGCTCAAGTATCTAATGAGCTTTTATTCTCCTTGAGACCCGATTTTCGTAGGTTCTTGATATATATAAAGCGAAAATCGTCTCATGAGTTGTGGATCAAGCTTAAGGAAATGTTTGGTGGATCCACTTCTCAATTGGTCGGTGGTGACACCGAGGAGCTCTCTTCCCCTTCACATCATGAAGAGCTCCAAGTTGCTTCCACCTCTGGTCGTGATGAGTTATCATCTTCTTCCACTTCACCAACGTGTAGCAAGACACGAGGTAATGATATGGTGAGTGGTGAAGAAAATTGCAATGTTGATATTGTGCTAAAGAGTGATGATTCTTCATCTCTATCCCATTGCAATGCATCCTCTTTGGACTTAAACACATCTAGCATTGAAAATAATCTACATGTTTGTGTTGATAGCCCTTGCATATCCTGTGTAAATTGCTTACATAGATCTCATGATGATATGCTTACCTTGTCTTGTTCCCATAATCAAAATGCTTCTATTTCCTCTAGTTGGTTGTTGACTAACAATGTAGAGGAAACCGAGCACTCTATGGATCAAGACACAATTTCAAATGAGGATTCAAGAATATCTTCATCTTCATTCACCAGTTTGTACATGTGCCTTATGGCAAAAGGATCAAAGGTATCTCCTACTTTGACTCCTAACACATTCTGTAACGATGATAATGATGATGATAATGATGAAGAATATAATACCTTGGTGCATAATATGGCAATGGTATATGCTTCTCTTCATGGTAATAAAGAAGCTCGTGCTAATCTCGAACACTCTATGGATACCTTGAATAAATATAGGGAAACCATAGTGAAGTTGGAGTCCCATGTTGAAAATGGGGAAATGAGATTCACTCTCCTCAAGCATGAGCTAAAAGATGAGAAGCATACTAATTTTATGCTTACACAAAAAAAATGAATCATATATGCATGAAAATGAGAAAACTATTGTTGATGCTTGTGCTACTAACTCTACTTCTTGTGAAGCATCTATCTTAAAGGAGAATGTTGAGTTAAGGGCTCAACTTGAGTTGCTAACTAGCAATTATAGGGAATTGGAAGAAAGTCATAAAAAGCTCTCGGGCTCTCATGATGACCTTCTAATTTCCTATGATGGGCTAAAGTTAGCTCATGAGGCTAGCATCACTAGGGTAACATCTTGTGAGCCTCATGTGGACATTAGCACAATCTCTACTACAAATGCTATATTGCCATGTGCTAGTCCTTGTAATCCATCTAGTCAAACTAGTGACACACCTTGTGTTGGATTACTTGTTTTGCCTCGTTGCTCTAACAATGAAGCTTCTACTTCCTCTAGTACTTGTATTTCTACTAACCATGTAGAGGAAATTAAAGAGCTCGAGGCCCAAGTCCTTTCTTTGAAGAAAGACTTGGAAAAGCTTCATGAAGGGAAATCCGCACTTGACAAGATGCTAAGTGTGCAACAATCCCCCAATGACAAGAGTGGACTTGGATTCAACTCCAATAACAAGAACAAGTCCAAGAGCAAGAGCAACAAGAAGAAGGGCCAAGACAAAGTCAAGGATCCGGCCAAGTTGGTTTTCTTCAAGTGCAAGGTTGAAGGGCATCATGTTAGGTCATGCCCATTGAAGAAGAAGAAGCACTTGAGTGAGAAACAACAAGGGAAACGGCCACAAGGTCAAGGTCAAGCTCATGCTCGACCTCAAGTTGAAGATAGGCCACTTCCCAAGAAGAAGCAAGATGTTGTTCCCCAAGAGAAGAAATCAATAAAGAAGAGAAAGGGGAACACTTGCTACTTATGTCGTGAGAAGGGGCACTTTGCTTATTCTTGCTTAGGTGGTACCTTATCTAACCCTATAATTGTTGATGATGATTATTCTCTAGGGAAGGATAAGGATGTCAATGTGTTTGCTAAGTTTGTTGGAACTCAAAGTGGTTTCAAGAAAAGAACCATTTGGGTTGCCAAGCCTATTGTGACTAACCTCTTAGGACCCAACTTGGTTGGGGACCAACATGCTCAAACTTGATCAATAGGTGCATGTGGAGGTCACTAGAGACTTGGCTACTTCGTGAAGAATTAAGGGATCTTCATATATTATATTTTGACCAAGCCAATTCGTATGGATCATCATCTATATCTTATATCCAATGTTCCTCCTTGCGGTAACTTATACTTCAACTCTTCATATTTATTGTAAGTTACTTGCCCCTTTGCATATTTTGGTTTTGTATCAAATATGTGTTTGTATGTGTTGAGTCTTACTTACCTATCTTGTGTATTCAAGTATGTTTGTTTGACTCATCATATACTTGTGTATCGTTTTGAGCCTAATGCATCTTGATGATATCTTATTTGGCTCTCTTTGAGAGATTAATGGAACATCCCATTTTGGGGGAGTGATATGCATTGTGCATCTCTCTTTCTTTAAAATGTGTGTACATGTGTACCACCACTTAGTATTGATATTGCAAGATTATCTAGTCACTATGTGGTGTGTCATACTCATGATAAATTCAAATTCTAATGTCCATTAATCATCTCTAGTTGAATTTTAGTTGCCTCTTGTTTAGAAGAAATGTTTTATCACATTATGGGGGAGTAATATGTTTTGTACATATCACAAGCCTAGAAAATGTGAACATATGAGGTTATGCCACTTAGAGTTGATACTCTTAATTATCTTGATCTTAGGTGGCATGTTTGCTCAAACAAGCTCCACTTGTATTAAAAAGCTTTTATTGCTCATCTTATGGGTTCTTGTTTGAGTAAGAAATTCTTGGTATGGTTTTCCTCAAATACATATCTCTATATCTTACTTGGGACACCGGTTGCTTCAAGTTATTCTAATCATTGTCGTGCGTGATTGTTTGACTAGTTGAAGCTATCAAGAATCTTCAACCGTGCATAGTTCTTAATTCTATATACTTATCCTATGCCTTTTATTGTGAAGTTGATCCTTACTATCATTGTAAATACACCACTGGAAATTATTTCCAATATACTCATTACCTTTGACAATTGATAACCTTATATGTGGTTGAATTTATGGATCATCTTCACCTTGGATTGCTTCTTATTGCCTTATTTTATTTCCAACAAATCCTTGTTGCTCCCATATGTCTTCCTTGTTCCTTTTAAAAATCTTTTGATAAATTCTCTTGATTCATATCAAGTGTTTGTTTTGGAAGACAAACCTTTTCTTTACGGTACATTGTGCCATTGTTAAAAGTGTAGAGGGTTTGGTTTATTTGTTCGAACCTTGCTCTTTTGGGAGTTCGCTATCTCATTCCTTCTTACATGCTTTATTTTCTTGAATGAGATAAATCTTTGAGCATGTTTGCTTTATTTCATCCTTTATGCTCAATGGTTTCTTCTTAGTTCATTTGTTGAACTTTATAGAACAAATCTTTTGTGATTTGCGTCTTTGATATAATTTGGACAACAAATTTGTTTGGTGACACCTTTATGCCTTATTCAATTCATTTGGTGTTTTGTCCAAAGTATATCTTTCTTGGATCTTTAAAAGTTTTTGTGCATGCCCATATGTAATTTGTTTATAGCATGCTTGCTTTCTTCGATCTATTATATAGGATATACTCCATCAAATCCTAAACGGCTAAGATGTGCATGAAATTCAAATTCCATCCAAATATGCACATATTTATATGGAGTGTGTCCTATATATTGTGGTTAGTCTAACCATGTTGGACCCAATAAGTTTGGGGACCAAGATGTACTTGAATGATGTTTTAGGTACATTGGAGATGCAATGGAGGCTTGTCTCATCTATAAGGAAGGTGTTGTCACCATATGAGAATCGGAGTCAAGCTAGGATGATCGATGAACTCTTATCTACTACATCAAGCCCTTGCTATCTCGGTAACAAGTATCTTATTCATGCATTCTCATATAGCATCCAACCTCTTGTAGGTTGTATCTTGGCATGAAATTATTTATTTCGAAAATATTGCGGTTCTTGAAAAATCCTTTTAAAATAAAACTTCTTATTGAACATTTGAGTAATTTGAGAAGATGCATATGATAGGAATATATATATATATATCATGTTTATGATTCACCTATCTCAAATATGCCCTCTAGCAATTTATTGCATATCAATTCCTCAAAGAGCTCTTATGTGCAATATTGATGAAATTGCGAAATAAATCCGTATTTATGATACGTGTTGCTTTTCTCAAAACATTCCAACTAGCTTTACTTCCCTTATTGTTGGTTGTGATGTTTTTGAGATTTTCTTGTTGAAGCTCATTCATATACCACAAGTGAAAATTGGATCCATAGGCTCTATATGCTTTTTAAGCAAATATCCTTTGGTATATTTTATGACTTCATCTTCGATATCTTGTCTTATTTATTTTATTAACCTCTTGTGTGTGCATGTTTCTTTATGGATCATCTTGTCCACTTTAAGAACTCATATACATGAGAGCGTTAAACCATCACCTTGATATCCTTGTTCTTTGCCAACCATCTGTTTATCCTTTTGATTTTAGTGTTGTTGGTAAAGAAGATTTATGAGTGCTTGGTTTATTTGTTTTTCTTCATGCAGTCATATCTCGTATTTGTTGGACTCAATTTGTTCTTGATAAGCATATTCTCTTTATCTTAGTTGTGATCTAAATAATATAGAGGGAGTGAGGATTCCATGTTTGTGCATATTGTATTCAAATGCAAACATTATAAATTGTGCACGACCCTTGGGGAGCTTTCTTATTTTATTTAGAGCACCATATCTTCCTTATCATGATATCTTTGTTTGTCCAATTGGATCCTTGATTGCTTGCCTTATTTGTTGAAGCTCACTTCACCATGTTATCTTTATGCAATCTTTGATCCTCAATATAGTTTGACTTCCTTCTAGTATTCATCATTGGATATGTGCATTTGATTCCACTCAAATTATGAGAAGTGCACACATTGGGGAGGAACTCACATTATATTGGCCTTCTAAATTTTTCACCCATTTTGACAATCGATGCCAATGGGGGAGAAGTTTGGAGGGTTTAAGGGAATGGGTTTATACTTAAGTTTGGTTTGTGCTTAAGTGTTTTGCCTCTCATGCATTCCATATTTATATGTCTTGCATGGTTGTACATATATAGTGGAAACTATCCCAAAGGTTAATCTTGACAATGTATGCAATGAATTCATGTTCATCACACGTGCATACATTGTGGGGAAGTTTTCTCTATATATATTGGTTCTACTCACATTCCTTGCATTTGTTGTAGTTGTGTGAGTAGAGCCGGTTTTGATATGGGCTAGTAGCTTTGTGTTACTTGACCATATCAAATACAACCTCTTGTATACAACTTATTCTCGGATAAGTTGCGTACTTTTTTTCTAATATTCATTATATAAACCCTCTTATTGTGATTGTCATCAATTACCAAAATGGGGGAGATTGTAAGGGTACATTGTCCCTATGTGTGGTTTTGGTAATTAATGACAACCCCTATGGACTAATGTTTTCATTAAGTTTATATGAAGGAATATTCCATAGGTTATACTTGTATTCCATGTGTTGGATTCAAGTATGGATGCCATGTAAATAAAGATACATCTTGTGTATTGGAATCAAGATCATCGATTTGAAGACATATATGTGATATGATCAAGAAGAAGGAATGAAGATGGAGTTCTTATGTGGAACTCAATATTAGTCATGCTCTATCTTATGAGAGTATGAGAAGATACAAGGTTGAGTTGGGCAAGTTCAAGATGAGCATCTCAAGTGGATCACATGCTTGAAGCTTGCCGTCCATTTGGTGATAATGGACTTGTGAAGATGTGCATCAATGAAGCTTTCCCATCATAGTGTATGGGGGAGCATTTGTGAGTCTTCACAAAGCAACAATGATCAAGTTGTGGCATTCCGGCTTGTGTAGAGCTTGAAGAGTTATCATCAAGATCAAGCAGGATGCGCAAGGCAAAGGTATGACCTTGATAGGTTTTCCTTTTACCGGTCTCAAGGTGGTTGATGGGAGACCGGATTATAGGATAGATAGCCGCACTATTAAGAGGGGCTTTCGGTTGAGTAACTCGATCACATCGTCTTAGGGAGCTCAATCCTTTGCATACTTTGCATATTCCTATTGCTTCTTGGTGTTTCTCGGTGTTAAGTTCTTGAGCTTGTTGCTAGCTTTACAACAAGCCCGAGTTCATCGAAAACGGAGTTCGCATGCATCTTCTATTGTGTTTTCGAGGTTGGGTGATTTTACCGGTTATTCACGATATAAGGTTCTACCTTTTATATTCATGATAAAATCCCCTCCTACAGTTTCTTGAGTTTTCACTTTCCATAGGATAGCATTTGTTCTTATCTCTCAAACAAAATTGGTTTCATTCGAATCGGAGTTCGGGAGCATTTGTTATTAAAGAAAAAGTAAAAGAAAAGAAAAAGGAAAAGGAAAAGGAAAAGGGGAGGGGTTACCGGCCGACCGACCGGCCTGCCGGCCCACGCGCCAGCCCACCCGGTTTGGTCCGGCCCAGGCTCCAGCCGGCGCTGGCCTGCCCAGCGTGCCGCCCGGCCGACCGGCCTTCTGGCCGGACCGGGCCTTCTCCTCCCCGCGCCGGCCTGCCCAGATGCCGCCCGGCCGACCGGCCTCTGGCCGGGCCGGGCCATCTCCGCCTCCCCGCGCGGCCCACTCGGCGCTCCGCTCGGCCGACCGGCCTCCTGGCCGGGCCGGGCCGTCTCCGCCTCCCCGCGCGGCCCACCTCGGGCGCGACCTCCCTGTCGCTATTCCGCCGCACAATGCGTCTGCTGCCTCGCCCAGCTGGTGGGCTGGCCCGACCGGGCTGCTGACCGGCCTGGCCGGCTGCTGCTCCGGTCGGCCGGCCTGGCAGCCGGCTGGGCCGATTTTTCTGGGCGTTTTTCCTTTGCTTTTTCCTGTACACCCCCCCCCGAACGGTTCTATTCCCCCCTTAGCTATAAATAGGCTTCTTCCACCTTGAGCTGGGCTAGTTCTTCCCCTTTCTTCTCTCCATTTTTGCTCTTGGAAGAACTTGCTCTCCCCTTTGATTCCTCCCATAATTCTTGCTAATTCTTGAGGGATCTAAGAGAGGAGATCTAGATCTACACTTCCACCAATCCATTTCTTCTCTAAGTGAGGGGAACTCTTGGGATCTAGATCTTGGAGTCTTTTGTTGACTTTCCCCATTGTTCTTCCTCTCCAATCTCATCCTAGAATTTGTTGTTTGGATGGGATTTGAGAGTAAAGGATTTGAACATCTCTAGTGTTCTTGCTTTGCATCATTGCATAGTGTTGAGCTCTCCACCACGATTAGTTCGAGTGAGAGACCGTGAGCTTGTTACTCTTGGAAGAAGACCTCCTAGTTGGCTTGGCGGTTGGTGCTCCGGTGATCTCTTCAAGAAGATTGTGAAGAGGCCCGGGCTTCTCCTTCGTGGAGCTTGTGAAGTGGTTGTGGAGCTTGCCATCTCCGGAGCGGAGGAAAATCTAACCATAAGGAAAGGGCCATTATCCTTCGTGGGTGTGGTTCGGAGAATAGGGTGAGCCTTCGTGGCGCGGGGAATCCTTCGTGGGACCTCCACTCCTCCAAACGTGACGTACCTTCTTGCAAAGGAAGGGAACACGGGAATACATCCTCGTCTCTGCGTGCCTTGTTTATTTCTATACCCGAGCTCTCTTTCCTTGTGATAGCCATCGTGCTTGAAGTACATATATCTTGCTATCACTTGTGCTACATATATCTTGTGCCTATCTTGCTTAGCTCTAGTTGCTATTGTTACACTTACTTGAGCTTAGCATATTTAGGGTTTGTGCTTGTAAACTAAACGATAGTTTAATCCCGCATTATTACAAGACAAATCCGTAAGAGTTTTTAATTGCCTATTCACCCCCCTCTAGGCGACATCTCGATCTTTCAGATTCAAACTGAGCGCTCCTTGAACGAGGTGTGTCACCGCCTGTCGGATCTGTCGGGGCGCAGCGGGAAAAGGCTGGTCAAGGATCGGAGCTGCAGGCGCCTGTTGCCGTTGGATCAGCCGCTGTGGCGCCATCGTGCGATGGGATGCTAGAGGTTGCTGGGGAGGTGGCGCCATATGCGGAGATCATGCCAAAAGTGGGGTCGACGATGTTGATGGATAATACAGGGCATGCAACACTTTGGCAGGATGCCCTGGAGAAGCTGCCCTCTGCTACAGCGGATCCCGAGGAGGATCACGGTCGGCCGCCGTTGGAGACTTCCTTTCGTGCTGGTGGTGGGCCCCGCGGGGGATTGGTGCAGGAGATAGATCCGACCTGCCTGGACGTGATGTGCAAGGAAACCCCTGTGTCTCCAGCTGGTTGGGCCAGGATGGGGCCCATCGGAGTTACTGCGGTGGACCTGGAGGACAGCTTGTCGCAAGGTGGCGCATGTAGCACGCAGCATGGAGATTCTGGTGCGCCACGGCTGAAGGGCGGCTACACGCCACTGGTAACAACCTCTGCCACGTCCTCGAGTGCTTCCATGGCAGGGAGTGTGGAGGAGGAATACATCCAGTTTTTGTTGAGTGGGCAGATGCAGGCCTTGGAGATGGAGGGAGGCTCGGAGGCAAGGCTGGTGGCCGATCATTCTGAGTGCTCGTTGAGCGACCCTAGAGGTTCCCCATGCACGTCATATATGGGACCAAATAGTGACATGCAGATGGTGCCACGTCGTGCCCGGGAGGGGCCAGTTCTGGAGGAGGCTGCACCAGAGGAAGCTGGGACTTTGGACATGGAGAGGCTGGAGTTACAGCAGGAGAAGCTTGCTCTTTGTCGCATCAGGATGTTCTGCTCCTCCATCCTCAAGAAGTTGGCGCCTCCGCTGCTTCGAGAAGTGGAGAGTTCGTCTGGCATACGTGCTGAGGCACAGCCGTTCACGCCTAGGCGTTTGACCAGGAGTGCAGTGATGGCAGAACTAGAGAGAGGGAAGCAGGCTTCCAAGGCCTCGACGGCTGAGACGGTGTTACTGAGGGCGTTGGGCATCTACCCCGAGGAGTTGTCGGTGGATGAGGAGCATCTTGCCAGCTTCAACGAGATCTTCGACTCGCCTCTGGGTGAGCGGCACGTGAGGGTTATGGCGTCCATCTTTGGCAAGATGGTGCCTCGGAGCTTCGACCAGCAGGAGGGCTGCGGAGTAGTGGTAGCGGCACATTAGGTGCCCGTCGGAGTGGAGTTTCTCTTAGTAGTTTTTATGGATTGTAATCTTGAGATGCTTTTCTGGAACGTTTGAGGTACGAATGATCCAGCTAAAAGGAGTGCTATTCGGGAGTTCGTTGCTAGTTTGCATGTGAGTATTGTGTGTATCTCAGAATCTAAGGTGGCGGAGGTTGATGAATTTGTAATATCCCAGGTATTGGGGTTATAAAAAAATAGAGGAAACAGATGTGTGCATTGCATTCATGCATAGAAAATCTGGGGAATTTTCGCGCTTTAAAATAAAACTGTCACAGTAACTGAAGTTTCACTTGACCTTGGTGGAATTGAAGTAACTCATCAAGTCAAGCGCTATAAACCTCAATGTGACTTTGTTAAAACCTTGTTTTGGGAAGGGATGATTTGATCTACGGGGTTAGATCAAATGGAACTAATAATCAACACAACAACACCTTACCCAATGATCAATTACTTGATCTTATAACAGATCATAATATGGTAATCATTGTCATAACACAAGAACATCCATTTAATTGGAAATCAAGTAACAGTAATTGGAGAAACTATTCTTCACTCATCTTCTCCATGTCTTAAAACTATCCATGATCCTACCATGAACCTCATGGTATTCATTCTACTTTATTCCTGGAAACATAACAAGGAGATCAATTCTAGAAATATATATCTTTCTCTATTCCATATTATTATACATCAAACCTAGAGAGCTGAGACTCCTATTTCATTTTAGAGAAGCAATTGAAAACCTTAATCTAAAACCTTGGATATACATCCATGTATTCCAACCATCACTTTAAAGAGAAACCCTAGGATATTATTCCAGACCATTCCTAGGGAGAGAACCCAATTATATTAAACATAGATATTGATGACCACATCATTCTCTATGGAGCCTAACCTTAGGTTAGTATCAAAGACCTTTCCAAATGAGAGAGACCAATCATACAAATCATAGCTTTGCCTATTTATGAATAAAGGACAATCATTGAACTAAAATAATAGGAGATTAACCATTTCATCTTGGAGTGGTAAGACAACCTAATATCACATGGAATAAGATTACATCCATGGATTGATAAGGAAAGGAGGAGATTAATTCAACCAAGATAGCCAAGTGGAGTTTTAGACTTAATACTATTGAGATATTGTGAGTACCCCATAAACCCTAGAATAACCATTCCTTTACAAGAGAGTCCAAGTTATGGTGTTACACTCAAGTTAATGAGGCAACACTTGGACTTGGGGAAGAGAACTATTTATATAACCAGATGATTATATCATCATTGATTAAGTATAACCCTAACATAATATCTCAGGCATTCTCCTGGGATATAAACATTAGAGGCAACCATAGTAGTCCCATTCAAGAAGGTAAATTAGAAGTACTACACCCTAGTTGATCAAGACAATGCTTGATCATGGAAGTGAGAAACCTATTTAATGAGAGATACCTTAGGAAGCCAAACCTTGATCATTATAAATTGAGTGATGATCATAAACCTAAGAACTTGAGGTAAAGATATTAAGAACAAGTTAATCATGCCTAATCCATGATCATGTTCTTGAGGTATGTAAGGATAAGTTAAACCCTACTAGAATTAGTAGATCTCAATCCCACATGAAATTATAGGAAAATAACTAGTAAGCAAACCCCAGGCTTATATCCTAGCCTTAACTGGTGAACCACATGGTGATCATAAGTAGAATTCTACCACATCTATATTTCATAAATTAAAGAACCGAAGCAAACCTTAGAGTCAAACTCTATACCTTATATGGTGAGAAACAATTCATCATTATAACCAAAGTTAACTATAAAAAGAACTATAACCACTTTAATTACTTTCTTAATAGATTATGGATATAAAAGAGGTTAATAGAAATAAGATAGAACCCATTCTCAGATCCTTAGTAACCAGAGGAGCACATGAAATATTAAGCCAGTAATTATACTATCATACATAAGTGGAGATTAACACATAGGCTAAATTTGAGATTCAAACCATGTTCAATTAGGAGAATATGATTAGAACCCTAATTGTTCATTAATTGAATCCTATGCTTCAATTATAAAACAAAAGAGCCACCTAATGCTAAGTCCTATAACTAAACCCATGTGTGGTTATCAACCACTTATTCTTGTAACCTAGATCAACCTTGAGTGAGACAATACCTACCTTAGGTACCTTCAAAGATAATAATAGTGTTAACTTTACAAGGGGGTTGTAATAGAAATCATAAAGCCCTAATAAAATGTTGCTCACATAAAATAATATGCATGTGATTAATTCCTCAAATGGAAACCAAGACATAATCACAATCTCTGAAATACTTTGAGATGACAGTATCCATTCTCATAATTCTAAACAGAATTGATTGCATGATAGAAAGTGAATTAAAGTAAAAATATAAGTTTATGTCCAAATGTTATTTTAATTACATTCACAAATATGCAAGTAATTCAATATAAAATATGAATTCAAAATAGAACAAGGAAACAATAGTCAGTAAACTAAATCTTGAATAAATGAGCATCATTACAAATTATTTACAAACAGTATTGAATTCATAAATGAATTCAAATAATAAATATAAAATAGAATTATAAAACAGAAAAGAAAAGAGAAAAAAAAATATAGAAGAGGAGGCTTACCTACCTCACCTGGCCGGACAGCCCACGCAGCAGCCCAGCAGCAGCCTAGCAACACGGCCCAAGCCACCACCCAGGAGCGGCCCACGTACCCCTTCGATCAAATATCGGAGGAGAGGCTCATCCTCATCCTCTTCGTGTACGGGAGGCCAGCGAGACGCCGTGCTCCGCTTCCCCTCGCGCTGGCGCCATCTCCTCGACCGTCGGCGTGACAAGGCACGTTTAGGCTCCGTATAAATACCACGGCGAACCCTAGCCCCCGAAGTTCTTCTTCCTCTGCTCAATTTCTACCCAAGATGAAACCATAGCCCGTACGGCCTCCGGCCATCGCCGTCGAATAGGACCTCCCCGAGCCTCGCCGATGACACCATCGTCATAGCCATCCTCTCCTTGCTCTTCCTGCAAAAGGAAGTAAGCCAAGGTGCCCTGGAGCGTCTCCGTCGAGCTCGTCTCTCCGACGGCCGGCGACACCAATTCCGGCAAACCAGACCATGGCGAGCCACGCCGTCACGCCCTGCGTCCTCCGGGTGAGCCGCTGAACCCCCTGGCATGCTCGCTTCGCTCCCTAGCCCGCCGTAGTGCCGCCGCACCGTGTCCCTGTCCGCGCCGCCGCTCGGCCTCGCCGGCGAGCAAGCTCCGGTGACCTTACCGGAGCGGCGCCGCCACCTTTAGGCTCCTCGCGGTGCGCTGGTTCGAATGGAACCAGTCGCCCAGCCGAGCATGGCCGGAATCGGCGACGCCGGCGACGTCTGCCCGCCGGTCACCATGCTCCTGGCCACGTCGTTGATTTTGACTCTGGTCAAAAGACGCGTGGCAGCTGACGTGGCCACAGGCCCACTGGTCAGTGACCATATGGGTAGTTTAACCCGGTACAGTTAGTATTTTCTGTTTAAATTTAATTCCAGTAAATTACTGCAACTTCAAATAAATTTAGAAAATCCAAATTAAGTCAGAAAAATATAAATGAGATATTAAAATTCTTAGAAAAGAAAACTCTATCCAATAAAAATATAAAATGAAATTTTTATTTTTAATAAAAATTCAATTATTTAATACTTGTTATTTAAGCGGAAATGCTCAACGGAACCTGGCAACGGGCGAGGATGATATCGTGCCCGTCCCGTTGTTAGAGATTAGCACTGTATTAACGCCAAAGCATGTATTATCAGTTTGTTCAGAGTTATGTCCTACGCGTATTTGTTGTATTTCTTACACGCTCGGAGCAATAAATCATGGGCAGCAGGGTTGGCATGGCTTTAACTCCGCCCGCGGCCTGTACCAAAGCCGGTTGGCGACGACTCCTGCCATATTTAACCAAGCACACGCCTCATCCTCTTCCCCAACTCATCAAGAACCCCAACTCTTTAGCAATTCAAAGATCTGCAGCTGTTCATCAGTCCAACCTCCCCATCCTCTCTAGTTCTTCTTCAGCGAAACCAGGCACTATGTCTATTTCTTCATCCTCATCGTTGAATCCGAACTCTGTACCTGAATAAGAACGACGGCCGCCGCAAGCACCAGGACGGATTCCGCTCCAACGAACTGCAATGTAAGTTTTTTGGTTTTGGTTCAGTCCTAATTATTCAGTCGATCCATACCTGGTTCTTCAAATCCAAGTTTTTATGTGTAGGTTCTCGTTCGATAGAGGAGTCCCAGGCTGTTGTACTAGATGCTCACTGGCATGCGCGCCATCGAGCTCCAGCGCACCTCCTGGCCGGCCATCATGCCTCACCACGGCGGCAGTGCGGCGCTGCGAGCTAACTCGGGCGGCTGAGGAGGGCTTCTTGGCGAGGCGCAGTGGCCATCAACGGTGAGTCGGGGCGGCGCCCACCTTCGTCCAGGCCGACAGCGAGTCGAGGCGGCGCCTCCTTCTCATGCTCACAAGTGATGAGGACGAGGCGACCAAGGGCTCGGTGCTGTCCGGTCGGCATGCGAGGACGACCGCCTTGAGGGCTGCGAAGGCGTCGTCGTAGGCCGCCGAGATGGGGTGCTTCGGGGCGAGGTGGTAGTCGACGGAGACGACGACGGCGTGGACCGCGACGGCGAGGGTCGCCACTTAGGGTACGTCGCGTTCCTCCTGCCCTGGATGGTGGTGCTCTTCTACCTCCTCGGGGACACCGCGTCCGAGTACTTCTGCGCCTCGCTCGAGGGACTCTTCGCCGCGCTGCGCCTCCCGCCCGCCGTGGCCGGCGTCACGCTCCTCTCACTCGGCAACGGTGCACCGAATGTCTTCGCCAGCGTCGTCTCCTTCGCCGCAACCAGCGTGCTCGGAGGCACGCTCTTCGTGTCCACCAGGGGTGGCCGAGGTCGTCACGGTCGCTGCCGGGTCACGCAGCGGAGCTGTCGTGAAGCTGCGCAGGTTCGTGCGTGAGCTCTGCTTCCTCTTCTTCGCGCTCTGCTTCCTCGTGGACGTGCTCGCGACTGGCACTATCACGGTCGTCACGTCCTTCGTCTCCCTCTAAGCCGCCTAGTCGTCCTCGTCTGATTCTCTTGACGTACTGTAGTTTTTTTTTTGTTTTGTTTTCTCTCAGTCTTCTTGTACCCTTGATTTGTACAGATTTTTCTTGATCTCATTCCTATTTGGTAAAAAGAACCTGTTTACTCGCAATTAAGTGACATGGTACAGCATACGCGTAACTATCCTGCACCATGGCAGTAAATGTCATTAACTCCTCGCTCAGTATCGTACGCGGCGGCCCTTGTATACAGCTGCGTATGCAAGGTGCGGATATGAAATTCCATCGTGTATTGAGCTGACGCTATATTAGCTACTAATCTCGCGGCACCAACTGACGACGCAGATTTTGACCTCGCGCGTTGCCAGGTCCCAATCGGCCGGGTCGTTATTTAAGCCTTTAATTTTAAATTCTAAATACAATTAAAAATTCAGAAATTAAGAAACCATTTATAAATTAAATAAAACCAGTAAGCAAATAAAGAAAACATGAAAACTAATTTTCTTTATTTGCAATCCTATTAAATCATTATTAGGGAAATTTAAACCCTAATTAATAATTACCCTAATTAGTAAATTATTTAAAAATAATAAAAAGCCAAATTGAATATTAATTTTATTTCAAAGTTATTAATAACTTCAACTTTAACATGAAGTTATTAATCATAGAATTAAGTTGTAAATAGCAAACCCTAAATTCCACATGGAATGATATTATAACCCTATCATTTCATGTGACTCCTAAAACCCTAAATTAATTAGAAACCCTAGTTCCATTATTACATGTGAACCCTAAACTGCTTCTAACCTAAACCCTAGGTTAGAACATGTGATCATGGTACTCTCTTTTCAAACATAGAACAATAATAGCAACTAAATAATTACCAGGACCACTTACAAAAACTTGCTAAAAGTCCTAATGCTAGTGCTATAAATTTGGCCTTTACGAAACATATTACAAATGCTCTCATAAAAGCTAGAGAAGAGAAATTAAATCTTGAAACTTCTATTCCTACAAAGTTAGAGGATGGTTGGGAGCCCATCATTAAGATGAAGGTCAATGACTTTGATTGTAATGCTTAATAACCCTATCACTAGTTAATTGCTATGCTATATCCTCATCTAAATAAAACTTGTTGATCTAGTAGGATCAACCAAGTGTAAAACCCTAGTTCCTATTCCCAAGACCACCATCCTTAACCATCCATGCTTAGCATCACACTAATGTGATGAACCATAATAGCAACCATGCCCATTAATTGTGCATCACACACCATACCCACTAAACCCTACTAGTGTTAGATAATTATCAAACATCCTATTTAGGAACCAACCAATCTTTACTTAGGAAATTAAATAGCAAACCTAAACAACCTCAACCTAATTATTATACTTCTTAGTATTAAGAAGTATGTTCTTCAAAAGTTAGTCTTTTGAAGAAAATAGAGAGTATCCTCAACCCTACCTAACAGGACCTATAAACCCTAACTAGCTATCCCCAGCAAGGTATACCAACCTTGATAGTAACTATTTATAATAGATTGCTCTAGATGCTTAGGCTTAACTCAACCTTACAAACTCTTAGTGTCGATGAATCCAACATTGTTGTGATCCCTCTAATACTTACTCCAGCAACTACATGAAACCATAGTCAACTCTAGAAACCCCAATCTAATTATCATACTTGTTCTTTATTAAAGAATATGTTCTTCAAAAGTTATTCTTTTGAAATATATAATAAGCAATCATCAACCATGCACTCTAGGACTTAAAATTGACAACTGTTGTTTACTTATTATACAACTACTATTCCTGGGTGTGTATGATTGTTACTATTCATTTTACCACCTGCTTATGATTCTAAAACAACACAACCCAGAATAAGAACCTTGTTTGTGAATCATTCTAAAAGTGCAACACACCCTGAACTAATCATTACCACTCACTAATCCTAAATCATCGGGATTAGGTCACGCTTAGAGCGATTGCATCTCATACTTATGCAGTATTGCATCCTTGCCAATCTTTTAAACATCGTCCTTACCGGACGATGATGCTATTTCAGAATTTGGAGTTATTGTGTATCGAAGACCTTGTTTGCATAATCTTGCAGTCAAGAAAGGCAAGTTCATCACTTGCTCATGTCATTTGAGTATCTTTATCAAATTACTTGCAAAGCACTATGATTATCACTATTGCATAAAAACCAAAACCACTATTTTCATAACTATGAATATGACTATGTGGTGGGCAATGGAACCATGGATTGTGTTGATATGGTGGAGGTTCCATTGCAAGGGTTTATATCCATCTAGGATTAAGCAACAAATGTCGTCCAGTGATTCTTGTGCCGTAATACCCGTGTTAACCATAAGATCTGGAGTGGGACGGAATAGTCAATCGTATTTCCACCTCTTGTACATCAACGAATGCGCTTGCCGTAGACACTTGTATCCTGAGGGACAAGCGGTGGGCTGGGGAAGCCTAAAGTCCCCACGGTAATGCGGTCTATGATGGATTGTAAGATGTCCGGAACGGTCTATCCATGATTGATAGGGGAGGGCATATAAAATTGTTCGGAACGGTCTACCTTAATCGGTATAGGGGAGAACAAATGCCCGGAACGGTCTCACCATGGATATAGGGGAAGACAGTCTTACAAAAGGGTGGGTGTATGAGGTAGCGGAGGAATATGATTGGCTATGACCTTATACTGGGCCTCACACCATAGGAAGTGTGGATGGGTCATTCCCGGTTGGCACCAAGGTTAAGATCTCTTATGGGTAAAGCAACACACCTCTGCAGAGTGTAAAGAACCGTGACCTGTCACTCCCTGTTCCGGGATATGGAACTGCGAACGCGGCCGGAAAGGAGCTCCATGAAGTTCTAGTAAACCGGTGAAGGCTGACGGACATAGTTCTTCTGAATAAAAGCAACCTTTTGAAGAAATGATTATGAAAACCTGCATTGGTATTAGACTTTTTGGTCTAATGCCGTAGCTAGTGCATTAAACACCTCTTTCCTATAATGAACTTGTTGAGTACGCTCGTACTCATCCCACTCTTAAATCCCCTGCTTAGATATGAAGGCATCGAAGGAGGATCTACAGTGCAACTCGAAGGCCGAGGAGTCAACAACTACTTCAAGAGACAGGACCCTGTCAGAGGAGTCAGATATCACATCCAACAAGGAGAAAACCTAGATTAGCAATAGAAAGGAACTTTCTTCCTAAACCTAGCTCCTATTTAGCTAGAATCTATGCTTAGCCTCTATAGCTAGTTAAATACTCTACAAATAGAGTTCGTGATAAGACTAGACTACGAGTCGTTCTTCTGGAGTTATTTGCAGTTTTACCTCATTGTAAAGTAGGAGGCTGTGATGATCTTATGTAACAGAGTCAGTGTTGTAATTCTGTAGACATGCCTTGGACCCGCATATGTTTCTGTTGTACCACTCTGAGCGATATAATACTAGTGGAACGGTGTTTCATTAGTGTTATATCAGACTTGCATACTACACCATGCAGTGGTATGCCGGGTCACCACAGAATTCTACATTTCACAGTGTTTGGGACCGTCGTTTGACGGCTTTGTGTGTTTGCCAGCTGATGAGATGAGAGGAGGGGTGGTGATGGCATGGGACACCTCGGTGATCCAGATCAACCATGTGAGCTTTGACACCTATGCCATAACCGGGGAGGTTACGGCGAGAAATGATTCCAAATGGTGGCTTACCACTGTATATGGGCCCCAACTGACTGAGGAGAAAATCGTGTTCCTTGAGGAGCTGACGGTAAGGAGGTCACTTTGCCCCGAGCCGTGGGTAGTGGCGGGAGATTTCAATATGATCTAAATGCCTCGGAGAAGAACAATGAGAACCTGGATAGGAACATGATGCGGCCTTTTAGAGCTTTTGTGCATGAGCATGAGCTAAAGGACCTATACATGCATGGCCGGACTTATACTTGGAGCAACGAGAGGGAAAGAGTCACCCTTACACGCATTGATAGGGTGTTGGTCTCGGTGGATTGGGATCTGCAGCACTTTGACTCGGTCCTCCAAGGCCTATCATCATCAGTCTCGGACCATGAGCCGCTCCATCTTGCTCTCAATGCCGCGTTCCGGCCTACAAGGAGGTTCAAATTTGAGAACTTTTGGCTCAACTTGGAGGGGTTTATGAGGCGGATAACGAAGCTTGGGTCTGTGATCCTGCTATTGTAGATCCCTTTCGGAGGTTGGATGCGCTCTTCCGGAATGCAGCGATGCACCTGCAGTCTTGGGGGTAGAAAAGAGCGGGGAATGACAAGCTGAACATTGCGATTGCCAACACCCTCATCCTACGCCTTGATGTGGCCCTGGAGAGGCGAAGGTTGACCCCCAGGGAGATTTGGTTAAGGAGAATGCTTAAACAATCTATTCTCGGCCTGGCTTCGTTGGAGCGAACTATGGCGAGACAAAGATCGAGGATCCGCTGGTTGAAGGAGGGGGACACCAACACAACGTTATTTCATGCTATTGCTAACGGGAGAAGAGTCAAGAATCACATTGCAGCGGTGAGGGTAGGAGATGAGCTTGTGATGGAACAAAGGTTGAAAGTGGAGGCTTTTACAGAGGCATATTTTCAGCTGCTTGGGCGAGTGCAGCCGAGAGAGCACTCTATCAACCTAGATGAGCTTGATATCCCCACGGCTGAGCTTCAGGACCTGGACACCATGTTAACTGAGGAGGAGATTTGGGGGTGGTCAAGGACCTGCCCCCGGACCGGGCGCCAGGACCGGACGGGTTCACAGGTGTTTTCTATCAGACAGCGTGGCCCATTATCAAGGGGGATATTCTAGCCGGATTGTTCTAACTTGGCGTGGGAGATGGACGTGGCTTTGCACGACTGAACCGAGCCCTGATCACTTTGATCCCCAAGAAGTCGGATGCCATTGAGGTCAAGGACTATCGCCCTATTAGTCTGGTGCACAGATTTGCCAAGTTGTTCTCCAAAGTGATGGCCAACAGGCTCCGAAGGAGGTTGGGGGAGGTGGTGAGCACCAACCAGTCAGCGTTTCTTAGGGGACGGGCCCTGCATGACAACTTCATCCTTGTGAGACAAGTGGCAAGGAAAATAAACCAACAGAGGCAGTCAGGAGTGCTACTCAAGCTGGATCTCACCAAAGCCTTTGATTCGATATCTTGGAGCTTTCTGTTTGAGGTGCTTCGGCGCATGGGTTTTGGAGAAAGGTTCCTAAAGTGGGTCACCTTGTTTCTGGACACGGCGAACACTATAATGCTAGTCAATGGAGTGCCTAGAGAGAGATTTGTTCACGTGAGAGGTCTTAGGCAAGGAGATCCCACTTCTCCTATGCTATTTGTGGCGGCTATGGAGGTTTTGACGGCAGTTATCAAGAAGGCTACGGAGGGGCATCTCTTCTCCAGGCTAGCGGGGATTTCGGAGTTGCAGAGAATATCGATATACGTAGACGATGTGGTTATATTCTGCAAGCCGCTCAGCATGGAGTTGGAGGCAGCAAAGGCCATTCTCCAGGTGTTTGGCGAGGCATCCGGGCTGCATGTTAACTATAGGAAGATGATAACCCACAAGTATAGGGGATCACGGCAGTCTTCGAGGGAAGTAAAACCCAAATTTATTGATTCCACACAAGGGGAGGTAAAGAATACTTATAAGCCTTAACAACTAAGTTGTCAATTCAGCTGCACCTGGAAAAGCACTAGCAACAGGGGTGATGTGAAAGTAGCAGTAATATGAGAGCAGTGGCACCAGAAAATAGTTGATACTACTTCCAATGACATGTAGAACGAGTATATAATGATGAGAGATGGACCGGGGTTCCCAGCGATCTACACTAGTGGTAACTCTTCAATAACAAGTAACAAGTGTTGGGTGAACAAATTACAGTTGGGCAATTGATAGGATTGATAAAGCATTAAGAAAGAACATCAATTCATTAATCATGTAGGCATGTTTTCCATATATAGTCGTACGTGCTCGCAATGAGAAACTTGCACAACATCTTTTGTCCTACCAGCCGGTGGCAGCCGGGCCTCAAGGGAATCTACTGGATATTAAGGTACTCCTTTTAATAGAGCACCGGAGCAAAGCATTAACACTTGGTGAAAACATGTGATCCTCACATCACCGCCATCCCCTCCGGTTGTCCCGATTTTTGTCACTTCGGGGCCTTTGGTTTCGGACAGTGACATGTGCATACAACTTGTAGATACAATCTAAGCAATAAGTATAGAGCTTAAATCTAAGATCATGCCACTCGGGCCCTAGTGACAAGCATTAAGCATAACAAGATTGCAGCAACAATAACTTCACAAACTTTATAGATAGACTAATCATAATGTATCATCCATCGGATCCCAACAAACACAACACCGATTACATCAGATGAATCTCAATCATGTAAGGCAGCTCATGAGATCATTGTATTGAAGTACATGGAGGAGAGAATACCAACTAGCTACTGCTACAACCCGTAGTCCATGGGGGAACTACTCACGGAGCATGATGGAGGCGGTGGCGTCGATGGAGATGGCTTCCGGGGGCACTTCCCCGTCCCGGCAGGGTGCCGGAACAGAGACTTCTGTCCCCCGAATTGAAGTTTTGCGATGGCGGCGGCGCCCCTGGAGTCTTTCTGGAGTTTCGTCAATTGGTACTGCGTTTTTAGGTCGAAAGGGATTATATAGGCGAAGAGGCAGCGCAGGAGGGTCGACAGGGTGGCCTCCCCATAGGGGAGCGTGGCCAGGGTGTGGCCCGCGCGGCCCACCCCTCTGGTGGCCCCCTGGCTCTCCTCCGACTCTTCTTCGGTGTTCTGGATGCTTCCGGGAAAAATAGGATGCTTGGCGTTGATTTCGTCCAATTCCGAGAATATTGCCCGAACAGCCTTTCTGGAACCAAAAACAGCAGAAAACAGGAACTGGCACTGTGGCATCTTGTTAATAGGTTAGTTCCGGAAAACGCATAAAAACATTATAAAGTGCAAGCAAAACATGTAAGTATTGTCATAAAACAAGCATGGAACATCAGAAATTATGGATACGTTAGAGACGTATCAGCATCCCCAAGCTTAGTTCCTACTCGTCCTCGAGTAGGTAAACGATAAAAAGAATAATTTCTGTAGTGACATGCTACTTACATAACCTTGATCATACTATTTGATGGGGATATGCCCATAGGGGGTGGGTCGCCAGTCCCACTCGCCACGAGGATGGAGGTCCAGGAAGGGCCGCCAGTCGCCTAGCCGACTGGGCCCGAAGGCGACTGGGCCAAAGTTACAAGGAGATGATCTACTCGGTTCAGGATAGAGATTACTTGAAGAAGGGTGTGGTATCCCGGATTAATAGTAACTAATATGATTCGGAGTTATCCCCTTGTAACCCTAGGCCGGGGGTGGATATATAAACCCCCGGGCTAACCCTTAGAGGACACACCATCAGAGATCCAATCTCCTCTTTGTAAGCTCTTGGCTTCTCGCCGACTGAACCCCCCCCCATTGTAATTCACCACTGAGCAATAAGATCTAGCAGGACGTAGGCCTTTTACTCTCCGGAGGGGCTGAACCTGGGTAAAACCCTTGCGTCTCTTGCACCTCGACCCGTAGATGGCGATATTCCCTTGCCCTCGCATCAACGAAGTGCTACCCCCTGTAGCATCTGCCGTGGTCATATCCACGACAGTGGCGCCCACCGTGGGGCATGGGACATCAAGCCTCCGAGCTATGGCGAGGCCCTACTCGCCAGTACGGCGGCCGGTCGCTTCCGGCAGGATGATCGCCACCGGCAATTTCTTCCACATCCAGCCAAGCACCTACCGGCCCACCTCGTCACCTCTCAAGCACGCCTGGATGGTGCCGATCGGCTCCATCAACCTCTTCGTTGGGCTCACCGGTGTCAGAGACACCGCCGAGCCTCGCCCCGGTCGGTCGCACGACCCCTTCGCGCCGGGACAGCTCCTCACCGCTACTCGCCCAGTCACCGGCGAGGTATACGCAGAGGCCGAGTCGGCCCTGGAGGATGATGCCGATTCAGCGGCCGTGGCGCCGACCGCCAACCCCATCGTCACCGCGTCAGCCGCCGACTCCATCGTTACCGCGTCAGCCGTCGACTCCATCGTTACCACGTCAGCCGCCGACTCCATCGACACCGTCCCAGCCGTCGACCCCGGTATCGCCGCGATCGACGCTGACTTCATCGACATCATCGCCATGACATCGGTCGCTGGGTCCACCGCTGCGTCCCCGACTGCCCGTTCTGTCGCCACGGCGTCATTCAAAGACTCTATCTCCTTGGTCTCTCACCCAAGCGACTTCGAGGATGGCTTCGAGGACGACTCCATCCTCTCCCTCTTCGGCAGCGACTTCGACTCGGACTCCGTCGAGGCCCCACGTTACCGCTACCCGACCGCAGTCTTCATGGCAGGAGGCGAGGAGGAGCCTCCGGTCGACGCCTTCACCACCCCCCTCCCTACAACCGCCACCGCGACCGAGATCGAGGCGCACCGGGCGGCCCTCGAAGAGCAGAGGAAAAAGGAGCTCGCCGAAAGGCAGAAATTTCGTCTCGAGCAAGACGAAGTGAGAGCCGTATCTCATTATCGTCAGCAGCGCAATCGCCGGCGCATGGAGCGCGCCCGCGCGAATGACTTCCCGAGCGCGCGCCTTAACTTCGATGACCCGGATGGAGAAATCCGGGTCGCCCGAATCCAGAACCCCGACATCCTGGAAGGAAGTCGGGCTGCTGCCGACAGAGCGGCACACGGAGCACCACCGCCACCACCACCGCCACCACCCGAAGTTCCTCGGGCAGAAGTTGACGCCAACGGCCTACCGTTGCACTAGTCTCCAGCCGACAACGTTGCGGCCGCACAAGCCGTCCTCGCAAGAATCCCCGAAACGGGAGACTGCGCGATCCTTGTCCAGCACGCCAGGGCCCTGGTTGCCAAGGCATTGGAGCAACAGCACGCCGCAGCCGACTCGCAAGGGTGACTCTATTCGCGCACATCCGCCAGTCGCGCGGCATCGTCGGACGCGGCAAACCGTGCAGTCGTCAACGCCAACAACGGTCCGCCGCCAGCACCGCGCGCGGCCCACTCGTCCAACAACCGAATCGAGCCGCGCCCCACGCGGGTGATGGTCGCTGCCAATGGACAACCAGTCGACGCACGAACCCACATCGTCAACGACCAAGAATGGCGGGCGCGAAACCGACTGAACGACCACCACGCCGATGAAGCCCCGCGCCAGAGCGCGTTCACTCGAATCGGCCCCGCTTGCTTCGGGCCAATGATCAGAGGCGAGCCGTACCCCGTTGGGTTCAAGGGGCCCCGTGACATCGAGAAGTACGACACACATATCGACCCCACAGTCTGGATCGATTCGTACGCCATGGCAATGGGGATCCAAGGCCACTCCGAGTTACTCGCCGCACGCTACCTGCCTCTCATGATGGACGGCATCAATCGCCACTGGTTCAACACCCTCACCGCCAACAACATCGACTCCTGGGAAGAAGCCTGCACCGCATTTATCCAGCACTTCGCCAGCGCATACACTCGTGCGACAACCATAGAAGACCTGGATCGCTGCGTCCAGGGCCCGCGCGAGTCGACCCGCCGGTGGGTGCAGCGCTGGCAGGACATGTGGACGACCTCCAGCGGCATCAGCACGGACACGGCAATCTATTGCTTCCGACGATGCTGCCGGTACGAACCGCTAAGCGCCAAGCTCCGTCGCGTCAGCAGAGATAACATCTCAATCTCCGAGCTCTTCGACATCACCACCCGCTACGCCGACGAAGACCCTACAGTCGACTCGGACGACGAGTACGGCCAGCGACGCAATCGCCGCCCCGTGCACACGGAGCCCCGACGTGGCGACTACCGATTCGCCGGCCGGTCTAAAAACGGCAAGCGCCGCGGAGAGGGAGGACACAACGAGCTGGTCGCCAACGCCGACTACGAACAGCGCGAGCAAAAATCCTTCCGGCGCGACACTCGTGCACCACGGGAGGATCGGCCTCAGCCCAAGCGCTTTGACGCCCGTAGCCTCCTAGACGCACCATGCATCTATCACAGCAAGGAGGGCAAACCCTCCAATCACACGACGGGAAATTGCTACTCCCTGAAGCAGATAGAGAAGGCCCGCCGCGCCAAGGAAAACGATGGCGGTAATCAGCACAAGGACCGCGCCAAAGACCAAGACCAGCACAAGGGAGAAGGCTTCGGTCGCAGCGCCGGCTCGCTCCACACCTTCACTGGGGTCGGCGATCGGCGGGACAGGAAGGTCCTCGCAAGGGCAGTGGCGGTACACGCGGTCATCCTTTCTGACGTGCCCCGGTGGCTTAACTGGTCCGAGCAGAGCATTACCTGGAGCCGCGAAGATCACGCCCCCCGCATCGAGTACCCCGGTCGAGTGGCACTGGTCGTCAGGCCCAAGGTCGCCGACTACTGGCTACCAAAAACCCTGATGGACGGGGGAAGCTCCATCAACATTATGTATTACGAAACCTTCCAGCGACTCGGTTTACCAGACTCACGCCTCGAGAACACCAAGGTTACGTTCCACGGCATCATCCCCGGGCGGAAGGCCTTCCCGATCGGCAAGGTTATGTTGCCAGTCACCTTCGGTACGCCCGTGAACTACCGCACCGAGCGGATAACGTTCGAAGTGGTGAACTTCTGCAGCTCCTACCACTGTGTGCTCGGCCGGCAGGCGTTCGCCCGCTTCATGGCGACACCCCACTACTCATACAACATGATGAAGATGCCAGGGCCTCGAGGCGTCATCACCGTCCACGGCGATCCAGAGATGGCACTGGAATGCGAGGACGTCAGCGCCAAGCTCGCCGACGCCGTCATCGCCGACGAACAAGACAACTCCGCCGAGCTTGCCAAATACCCAGTCGATCGCAACGACCCCGCCATCCTGGAGAAGCCGACCGAGCTCGACTCGTCCGCAGCAACCTTCAAGCCTGCAACAGACACTCGCCAAGTAGATCTTGTAGAAAACGATCCAAGTAGGCAAATTACCATTGGGACGGGCCTGTCCGCCCAATAGGAAAGCGCGCTCATCAAGTTCCTCCGTGAGAATCGAGATATCTTTGCATGGAAACCGTCTGACATGCCAGGTGTCCCGAGAGAACTTGCTGAGCACAAATTACACGTCGATCCCTCCGCGCGACCCGTTAGGCAGGCAATGCGCCCTGTAGGAGAAGAGCGGCGACGCACAATCGCCGAAGAAGTGAACCGTCTACTCGCCGCCGGCTTCATCATTGAAATCAAACACCCCAAGTGGCTGGCAAACCCAGTCCTGGTGCTAAAGAAGAACAAGACGTGGCGAATGTGTATCGATTACACCAGCCTCAACAGCGCATGCCCCAAGGACCCATTCGTCCTGCGGCGAATCGACCAGATTATCGATGCGGTCGCCGGGTCCGAGTCGCTATGCTTCCTTGATGCGTACTCCGGGTACAATCAAATAAAGATGGCCAAGGAAGACCAAGAGAAGACAGCATTCATTACGCCCCTGGGTGCCTACTGCTACACGTCCATGACCTTCGGCCTCAAGAACGCCGGAGCGACGTACCAACGGTGCATGAACAGCTGCCTGGAAAGCCAAATCGGCTGCAACGTGCACGTCTACATCGACGACGTGGTAGTCAAGTCGACTCACCAGGCCGACCTCATCAACGACCTCGCCGAAACATTCGCCAACTTACGGCGATACAAGATCAAGCTCAATCCTCTAAAGTGCACCTTCGGGGTCCCTTCTGGACAGCTGCTCGGCTACGTCGTCTCCAAACGAGGCATCGAGCCCAACCCGGAGAAGACACTGGCGGTCATGCGCACCAGGCAGCCAACCTGCCTGGTCGACGCGCAAAAACTCGCCGGCCGGGTCGCCGCCCTCAGTCACTTCATACCCCAGCTCGGCGACAAGGCCATGCCACTCTACCGCTTGCTCAAGAAGTCGGAGTCATTCAGGTGGACAGATGAGGCGCAGCGGGCTCTGGAAGAGCTCCAACACGCCCTTCGGAATGCCCCTATCCTCGCGGCCCCGCTGCCAAAAGAGACTATGCTGCTATACGTCGCCGCGTCGAACCGCGCGATAAGCGCGGTCATGGTCGTCGAACGCAAGGAAGAGGGAAAGGAGCAACTGGTACAGCGCCCGGACTACTACATCAGCGAAGCTCTAATCGAATCCAAGCAGCGGTACCCGCATTACCAAAAGCTGGTGTACTCAGTCCTCAGGGCCCAAAGGCGACTGGCCCCTTACTTCCACGAGCACCCCATCAAGGTAGTCGCCTCAACACCGCTCGCCGACATCATCCGTAACCGCGATGCAACTGGCCGGATCGCCAAGTGGGCAGTCGAACTCGGCGTCCACAACATCACCTACGAGTCGCGCCACGCCATTAAATCTCTGGCACTCGCCGACTTCCTCGCCGACTGGGAAGAGGCCCAGCAACCAAGCTCCCCCGCGGACCTCAAGCACTGGACACTGCACTTCGACGGTTCTAAGAACCTCGAGGGGGCAGGCGCGGGAGTCGTCCTCACATCGCCAAAGGGCGACACCGTGAAGTACGTCCTGCAACTCAGATTCGAGCCCTGCACCAACAACATGGCCGAGTACGAGGCGCTTCTACACGGTATGCGAATAGCAAAAGAGATAGGCGCAACGCGGCTGCGCTGCCTCGGCGATTCCGACCTGGTCGCCAGCCAGACTTCCGGCACCTGTGACGCCACCGACGCCAACATGATTGCATACAAGCGTGCCGTCGATCAAGCCGGCGCTAGCTTCGCCGGCCACGTCGTCGAATGGGTCGACAGGCGCAAGAATGAGGAAGCCGATGCGCTAGCCAGAATCGGGTCCAAGCGACTCCAACCCCCTCCAGGCGTCGTCCTGGATATCCTCAGCCACCCCTCGGTGCACGCACCCCGCGAGCTAGACATTGCTGAGCCTCCTGCTCCCGACTCCACCCTAGTCGCACTCGCTGCCGACAGCGTCGATTGGACCGAGCCGTACATGAGCTACCTCGAGCGCCAGATACTGCCAATGGACGAAGCCAAAGCACGAGCTATCGTACACAGGTGCAAGTCTTTCACCATCATCAATAAAGAACTATACAAGCGCAGTGTCTCGGGAGTGTTCCAACGATGCGTCGCCACCGAAGAAGGGCGCAACATCCTGCGCGACATCCACGCAGGGGACTGCGGCCACCACGCGGGCGCGCGTTCCATAGTCGCCAAAGCTTTCCGTCATGGCTTCTATTGGCCAACAGCCCACGAAGACGCAATCGCGCTCGTCCGTTCGTGTGCCGGGTGCCAAAAGTACGCAAGCCAGTCGCACATGCCGGGGTCAGCATTGAAGACCATTCCCCTTACCTGGCCCTTCGCCGTCTGGGGCATGGACATGGTAGGGAAATTCAAAACGGCCCCGGCGGATATACTCACCTCCTGGTTGCGGTGGACAAGTTCACCAAATGGGTAGAAGCAAAGCCCGTAAAGAAGTGCGACGGGAAGACAGCCACAAAGTTCCTACGCGAGCTTATCTATCGATATGGCTACCCTCACAGCATCATAACTGACAATGGCACCAATTTCGCCAAGGGGGAGATGGCCGACTTCTGCGAGGAGAAGGGCATCCGACTCGACCTCGCGTCAGTCACACACCCCGAGTCGAACGGCCAAGCAGAGAGAGCAAACCAGAGCATCCTTCACGGACTCAAGCCGCGCCTGGTTGTGCCCCTGGAACGCGCAGCCGGTTGCTGGGCAGAAGAGCTCCCCTCAGTATTGTGGGGCATCCGCACAACACCAAACAGGTCGACCGGCTTCACGCCTTTCTTCCTGGTATATGGTGCTGAGGCCGTTATGCCTACGGACATCGCCTACGACTCGCCTCGGGTCGTCAACTACGCCGAAGAAGACAACGAGCGAGCTCGCCAAGATGACATCGACCTCCTTGACGAGGCCAGGGACCTCGCACTCTCCAGGACCGCCATCTACCAGCAAGATCTCCGTCGCTACCACAGTCGTCGCGTTCGGAGTCGCTCCTTCCAAGTCGGAGACCTCGTGCTCCGGCTAATCCAAGACAAGAAAGGCATGCACAAGCTATCCCCGCCCTGGGAAGGACCGTTCGCCGTCAGCCGCGTACTCGGCAACGACTCCTACTACCTCACAGACGTCCGCAAGGACGACAAAGGCGAACCGCCCACCAGAGAGGTGGAGCGCCCCTGGAACGTCAACCTCCTCCGACGGTTTTACACCTAAGGACAAAGTGTAACCCACAAATTCAGAGGTTAATAAAAGTCGCCGACTGCATTGATCTCCAACTCCGATTGCCTCTCCATCACCTGCTAGCTATCTCCATCTCTCATCCCGGTACATACCGGCCTAGTCGCCACGACAAGCGACTCGGTACTGAGAGACCTTCGGTCGCCGCTGCTGGAAGAGTGAAGTCCACGATCGGCCAAGTAGCCAGGCTAACAAGGGCACGGCGGGGCGACTGGGCGCAACACCAGGCCCGGTCGCCCACCACCCCTTATGCCGTCGGGTGAAAACGGCAACTGGAACCCACAGCAGGGTCGCATGCTCGACCAGCCCCCCGGGCCACGGCGACCGTCTCGTGCTACGCTATACAGCACACCAATGCCCTCCTCTACCTTAGGCTGGTGAATTGAGTGGCTAAGTACTTCGACCAGGGACCCCGCAAAACGGACCCGCGGCTCGCCAAGGAAAAACGCCCGCAAGAACCCCCTTTGGAGTCGCCTAGCGACTGGCTCACCGAGCCACGACGAGTGGCGCGCTACATACAAACAGCGCAACTACAAGCTCACCGCTACTCCACCCATGAGGCTGCTATTCGCACTATAACGACTACGTACTGCGACTGGGGACGCCCAGCTCGACAAGGAAAACAGTCAAGTCGATAGCCTTCATCGGGGTCGCAAGGCGACTGGCCTGTAGGCCATGGAGAGTCGGACCCAACTCCAAAACATCGCCGCCACAATAACATAAATTCAAAAGCAACCATCGAGTCATAGTTAAGCAAAAGCTGACACTTTATTTACAATTGACACCCGTTCGCAGGAATTCGAGTTACTTCTTACACAGGGGCTCAATAACCTACTGGGACGGCCCCGGAGCTCCCTCCACAATAGGCCATCGCCGTGACGAAACTTCGGTGTGTACAGGACAACCGGGTACGTGGACAAGGAGCCGGTGGCCGCGGCGTGGAAGAGGCGCTCCGCGGGGTAGTCCACCGGACCTGGCTCCTTCTCCGTGCCCCCAGGCGCCGCTTGGCTGGGGATGTGAGTCTCCAAGTCAGCAGTCACCAGCACCCGGTCGGCAAAGGGGCGCACCGCCTCCATCAAGCGCAGCACTTCGGCAACGTCGAACTCACCAGTCTCCGAGGGGAAGCCAGCGGTGACCTCCTCCACGTCAAACCCTTCAGAGTAGTGCGCCAGCACCATGCTCAGAGCCATGGTAATGCCAACACGGCAGGAGGAGCGGCGAAGCCAGTCAACGACGGCCGGGATGTTGGACACGGCCCTGAAGACGGACGGTGTGTCCCGCGGAATCACCTCCTGTGGACTCAAGTACTGCAGCGCAGCCAGTATCTCCCCCGCGCAGGTAATGATGCGTGCGGTCGCGGTCGACAGGCATTCCCGCGGAGTTGCCGTCTCCGTGAAGTCGCTTGTACCTACAATCAACAACAAAAGGAAGAGAAATGAGAACTCGCCCTCGACATCGACTCGCCATGCTCGGGGACTGGCCCCCGAAGCCGACTCGCCATGCTCGGGGACTGGCCCCCGAAGCCGACTCGCCATGCTCGGGGACTGGCCCCCGAAGCCGACTCGCCATGCTCGGGGACTGGCCCCCGAAGTTGACTCGCCAGGCTTGGGGACTGGCCCCTAACGCCGACTCGCCATGCTCGGGGACTGGCCCCCGAAGTTGACTCGCCAGGCTTGGGGACTGGCCCCTAACGCCGACTCGCCACACCCGGGGACTCGCAGCCTCGGCAATCGACAATAAAAAAACAAGGGAGAGGCGAGAACTTACCGAGAAGCTGCCGCGACATCTCGCGGACGAAAGCCTCGAAGTTGGTCTTCTCGGCCTGCACCGCCAAGACGATGCCCTCGGACGCATCCTTTTCCGCGGCCAACTCCTTGGCGTGCTGCTGCTTCAAGGCCGCGACCTCTTCCCGCAGAGCCGCGGCGGCGCCACGCGCGGAATCCCGCGCATCAGTCGCGGCCTCCAGCTTCACCTTGTACTCGGCGATGACATCTTCCAGCTCCCGGCCCTTCTGCTCCAAGACCTTCGTCAAATCCGCCACCTCCGCTTTCGCCTTTTTTCGGGCCTCTTTGGCCTGCTGCGCCCGGAACTCGGCCTCGCGGTAGAAGGATTCCTTGACGAACCCTTCCCGAGCCTCGGCAAGCGCCTTCGCCTGCGCCTCTGCTACAAAAAAAAGAGGGCGGTGAGAACAGAATTACAAGCAAGGCAAGCGCGACTGAGAGAGGAAAGCGAGTGGGCATGACTTACTGCCCAGAGCAATGAGCTTCCGGTTCTTTTGCGCCGCCTCCTCCACGAGCGCGGTCAATCGCTTAACCTCCGCCTGCACAAAAAAAACAATGCCAGGGTAGATAAAAGCAGTCCAGATAGGCAAAAGGAGACTCGACTCGCCCTTTCAGGCCAAGTCGACCCTCGGGGACTGGGGGCGACTGGACTGCGAGTACAGAAGTACTCACCACGTGTGCTTCACCAAGCGCCGTGTGGAGCTCAGTGAAGGTCAAGGTAGAGGGCGGTGGACGGCGCGACTCGGCCGCCTCACCCGCCTGCATCACCGCTTCGGTCGACGGCGCCCCGTCTGTCCGCGTCTCGGCGTCGCTAAGGCGGGATCGGTCCCTAGCAGCCTTGGACCGGCGCTCCTTCAGCGGCACCGAGAGGCCGCCCTCCTCGGCGGTGTCTTCTTCGGCTTCGGGCGCCTTTTGGCCCTCGGTCGACCCGACGCCCACCGACTCCTCCTCCACCACGGGTGGAACGGCGCCTGGTCCCATCGCTGCGCTCGCCGTGCCCCCGCGAACCATGCTGGGCAAGGGGAAGACTTCGGCGGTGGGCTCGGCGTGGCTGGCGCTCGCCTTCTTAGCCTGGCTCGCGGTGACAGGCTCCTCCGGAGCCGACCCCACGCCCCCAAGATCGGAACGCGCTGCTTTCTTCTCCGCGGCCTTCTTCAGTTCGGCCGCCTTCTTCGCCTCGGCCGCCCTCGTGGCCGCCGCCCCAATTGTGGCCGGTCTCGCCAAGACTTTCCTCTTGGACCTGCAGGGGAGCGGGGTGAGTCGACATCCAATCCCGCCATGAAGAGAACAAGTTTGACAGGGAGCACTTACTTCACCGTGGGGATCGCCTTTACGCCCGGACCTGCCCGAGCTCCCGCGTCGATTGCGTCCTTCAGGGGGCGCTGAAGCTTTATGGAACCCTCCAGGATAGTTGGGCGCAGTCGCTTCGACAGCGGCTCGGCCCCTTCCTTGGAAGGCTCCTCCTCCCCCTCCGGGTGAGAGGTCGCCTCCTCGTCCCCTGCGCCCTGGGACGAAGACCCGGCGCCCCTCTTCGACCCGCGCGGGAGTCGAACAAAGTCCCGCGCTTCGGAGTCCGACTCGGTGCGCTCCTCCTCGTCGTCGACCTCTTCTTCTTCGCCTTCGGTCATTTCCGGAGGCTCCTTCCCGGCGAGGGGGGGGAGATGGTCCGCGATTTTCTGCCACCGCTACATTCGAATCAAGGAAACAAGTCAGAAAAGAGAAGCATTGCCAAGGCGTCCGGAGTCGCTGCACAAGGTGTTACCTGAGGCGCCGGGTTGTCCTCGGAGAAGGGCTGCAGGCCATCCTCGAAGGAGGTGAAGGAGGCCGTGGTGATCTTGGCGAGTGCCTTCCGATACTCGCCCTTGTCCCACTCGGTCGCCGTCGACCGGGTGCAGTCGTTTTGCCCCCGGTACTCCCACATGGGGTGAGCTCGGCACCGCAGGGGGATCAGCCGGCGGCCAAGCCAGCAGTTGTACATGTTGGCCGCCGTCAGGCCATTGTCCTTCAGCGCCTGGATCGCCTGGCGCATCCCCTTCACCACTTCCTCCTGCTCGCGCGGTAGCGATCGGACATTGAGACGTCGCGGGACGCTGGGCTCGGGGTCGAACTGGGGAATGCAAACCTCGCCGGGGGGAGTGTACTCCTTGGCGTAGAACCAGAAGCGGCGCCACTGCGACTGCGCCTTCTTGGGGAGCGCCATGTCAATAAAGCTCTCCCCGGACTTCACCTGGAAGGTGATTCCGCCGTTCGGGATGAGCGCCTCGCTGCTCTTGCTGGCCCGGGTCGCCCGCCCGTGGAAGATCGATACCCACAGCGGGAAGTACGGCGGGCAGCCTAGGTAGCACTCACACAGTGCTACGAACAGAGAGATCTGCCGTACACTGTGCGGCCCCAGGTCGCATATCTTGATGCCGTAGAAGGCCAGCAGCTGGCGGATGAAGTCGGAGGAGGGGAGCGCGAATCCGCGATCCAGGAAGCTGAGGAAGAGCACGAATTCGCCCGGCCTCGGGAGCGGCTCCACCTCATTCGCCGGCGGAACTCGCCAGCGCTCCTGCTTGAACTCGGGGATGACCCCGGAGGCGACGTACGGAAGGAGGGACTCACGCGTGACCTTGGACTTGCCCCAGGCTCTCGCCGCCATGACTGCGCTCGGGAGCTCTCGATGAAAAGAAAAGAGAATGGGAATGGAGGAAGAATGTGGCAGAGTGATAAGCCCTAACCCCCGGGTCCGGCCTTTTATATCGCTGCACTCGCTCCAGATGAGCACCGAATCCGCCCGTTGATTCGCTGCGAGATCACCACCCCGCGATTAACGGTCAGGATCGGCGGCGGGATCAGCGGAATGGGCGTTAAGACTAGCCGTTAGCGGTCACATCGGGCCCAACGATCAACTACATGCAAACGGCTCGTGCCTCGGTCAACGTGAAATCTAGCCGTTGCCTCCTCCATGTGTCCGCGCGCGAGACTTACGCCGACTGGCTTGCGGTGACTGGCGTACGCCGACCGCCATACGACGACTGGCATAACGCCGACTGTCATGCGCCGAGTGGCTCGACAGATTCAGGCGAGTGAAGACTAGCCACCAGCTGATGTTAACTTCGAGAGCGCGGCGGCGATTCATCTCAACCCGCCCCTGTGTCTCTTCGCGACCCGCGCCGGGTCCACGCTTCATCACCACCGCGCTCGGGGACTACTGATGGGGATATGCCCATACGGGGTGGGTCGCCAGTCCCACTCGCCACGAGGATGGAGGTCCAGGAAGGGCCGCCAGTCGCCTAGCCGACTGGGCCCGAAGGCGACTGGGCCAAAGTTACAAGGAGATGATCTGCTCGGTTCAGGATAGAGATTACTTGAAGAAGGGTGTGGTATCCCGGATTAATAGTAACTAATATGATTCGGAGTTATCCCCTTGTAACCCTAGGCCGGGGGTGGATATATAAACCCCCGGGCTAACCCTTAGAGGACACACCATCAGAGATCCAGTCTCCTCTTTGTAAGCTCTTGGCTTCTCGCCGACTGAACCCCCCCATTGTAATTCACCACTGAGCAATAAGATCTAGCAGGACGTAGGCCTTTTACTCTCCGGAGGGGCTGAACCTGGGTAAAACCCTTGCGTCTCTTGCACCTCGACCCGTAGATGGCGATGTTCCCTTGCCCTCGCATCAACGAAGTGCTACCCCCTGTAGCATCTGCCGTGGTCATATCCACGACACTATTGCAAAGCATATGAAATGAATGAAGTGACTCAAGGCAATAATCTATAGTTGCTAACAAATAGATAACATATAGCAAAACTTTTCATGAATAGTACTTTCAAGACAAGCATCAAAAGTCTTGCACAAGAGTTAACTCATAAAGCAATAAATTCAAAGTAAAGGCATCGAAGCAACACAAAGGAAGATATAAGTTTCAGCGATTGCTTTCAACTTTCAACATGCATATCTCATGGATGATTGTCAACATAAAGTAATATGATGAATGCAAATAAGCAAGTATGTAAGAATCAATGCACAGTTAACACAAGTGTTTGCTTCTAAGGTGGAAGGAAGTAGGTAAACTGACTCAACATAAAGTAAAAGAATGGCCCTTCGCAGAGGGAAGCATTGATTGCTATATTTGTGCTAGAGCTTTGGTTTTGAAAACATAAAGAGAGCATAAAAATAAAGTTTTGAGAGGTGTTTGTTGTTGTCAACGAATGGTAGTGGGCACTCTAACCCCCTCGCCAGACAAACCTTCAAAGAGCGGCTCCCATTTTATTTTATTTTTGTGTGGCACTCCTTCCAACCTTTCTTTCACAAACCATGGCTAACCGAATCCTTCGGGTGCCTGCCAACAATCTCATACCATGAAGGAGTGCTTTTTTTATTTTAGTTTTATTATGATGACACTCCTCCCCACCTTTGCTTTCTCAAGCCATGGCTAACCGAATCCTTCGGGTGCCGTCCAACAATCACATACCATGGAGGAGTGTCTATTTTTATTAATTAATTTGGGACTGGGAATCCCATTGCCAGCTCTTTTTGCAAAATTATTGGATAAGCGGATGAAGCCACTAGTCCATTGGTGAAAGTTGCCCAACAAGATTGAAAGATAAACACCACATACGTCCTCATGAGCTATAAAACATTGACACAAATTGAGAAGCATTTTGAATTGTTTAAAGGTAGCACTCAAGCAATTTACTTTGGAATGGCAGAAAATACCACATAGTAGGTAGGTATGGTGGACACAAATGGCATAGTGTTTTTGGCTCAAGGATTTTGGATGCATGAGAAGTATTCCCTCTCGATACAAGGCTTAGGCTAGCAAGGTTGTTTGAAGCAAACACAAGTATGAACCGGTACAACAAAACTTACATAAGAACATATTGCAAGCATTATAATACTCTACACTGTCTTCCTTGTTGCTCAAACACTTTTACCAGAAAATATCTAAACCTTAAGAGAGATCAATTATGCAAACCAATTTCAACAAGCTCTACGGTAGTTCTCCACTAATAGGTTTAAACTACATGAAAAAAACTTAATCATGATCTACTTGAGAGCTCAAAACAATTGCCAAGTGTCAAATTATCCAAGACATTATGAGGCATTTTCTGTTTCCAACCAAATAAATATTGTAGCTTCCAACTTTTATCATTGAACATTAAAAGTAAAACGAAGAACAAGTGTTCATATGAAAAAGCGGAGCGTGTCTCTCTCCCAAACAAGGATTGCTAGGATCCGAATTTATTCAAACACAAACAAAACGAAAATAAACACACAGACGCTCCAAGTAAAGCACATATGATGTGACCGAATAAAAATATAGTTTCAATAAAAGAAACCTGATAAGTTTCATTAGAGGGGTTAGTACTCAAAAAAAAATTGAATCCACCTTGGTCCTGTAGTGACACATTGCAAGAACTCAATAAAACATTAGCTACAGCTCTCCACGTCTAGAAAACCTCGCTTAAAGTCCACAAGAGACAATGCAAAAAAAACAGAGACAGAATCTGCCAAAACAGAACAGCCAGTAAAGACGAATTTTAAAGAAATACTTCCGTTGCTCAAATCAGAAAACTCAAAACTAATGAAAGTTGCATACATATCTGAGGAATGCGCACGTAAATTGGCATATTTTTCTGAGTTACCTACAGAGAAAACAGCCCAGATTCGTGACAGATAGAAATCTGTTTCTGCGCAGAAATCCAAATCTAGTATCAACCTTCGATTAGAGGCTTCACTTGGCACAACAAAACACAAAACTAAGATAAGGAGAGGTTGCTACAGTAGTAAACAACTTCCAAGACACAAATATAAAACAAAGTACTGTAGCAAAATAACACATGGGTTATCTCCCAAGAAGTTCTTTCTTTACAGCCATTAAGATGGGCTCAGCAGTTTTAATGATGCACTCGCAAGAAATAGTATTTGAAGCAAAAGAGAGCATCAAGAGGCAAATTCAAAACTCATTTAAGTCTAACATGCTTCCTATGCAAATAAATCTTGTAAATAAACAAGTTCATGAAAAGCAAAGTAACAAGCATAGGAAGATAGAACAAGTGTAGCTTCAAAATTTTAAGCACATAGAGAGGTGTTTTAGCACTATGCAAATCTTTACAACCATATTTTCCTCTCTCATAATAATTTTCAGTAGCTTCATGAATAAACTCAACAATATAACTATCACATGCAGCATACTTTTCATGATTTCCAAACATATAATTTTTATCAAGCTCAAAAATAGTGGAATTAAAACTTTCAAACTCACTTTTATCAATAATATGACAAGATGATTGATCAATCTCAAGAGATATGGGACCCATAGATAAAGTCAAGAACTCTCCAATCCCATTTTCATTAGTAGTACAATTAATATTATCAAGTAACATAGGACCATCATCTAGAGCTTTATCATAAACATTTGCCAAGCAAAATTCTTTAGTACCATGCATTTCGACATCAGGCACAAACAAAGCATTATCATAAGATTTATCAAAGTAGCATGGATTATCATAAATAACAGTAGCATAATTATTCTCACAAGTTTTACTTATAGGTAGTATTTCAAGAGAATCCACAGGAACATAACATTCAACCTCTTTCGGTAAGCATGGAGGACAATCAAATAGTGTAAGAGATAAAGAGTTACTCTCATCAGAAGGTTGGCATGGGTAGCTAATCCATTCTTCCTCCTTTTGTTCATCGCTCTCCTCTTCTTTTTCATCCAATGAGCTTTCAGGTTCATCAATTTCCTCCTCTTTTTCATCAAATGAGCTTTCAGGTTCATCAATTTCTTCTTCCACCGGTTCCTGCAAATTGTGAGTGCATTCTTGCGCATTAATGTGTCTCTCTTTATAATCAATGATATAAGGATTACCACTGTAGCATTCTATGCAAGAATTAAGGATAGTAGAGACATAATCTTTAAGGTCCTTACAAACGACACAAGTTTCATAATTCTCAACCATGAAGGATTCTATCTCAGAGGCTCCCATAAATAAGACAAATTGTTCTACCTCTTCGAACCCATAATGAATATAGAAATTCCGATTATAGTTCTTAATTAAAAATTCCTCACTAAAGCCACATTGAAATTTAAGATGTTTAGTATCCTGTTGAGAGCAACAGTTTATATCATGGCGTTTAAGCAAGATTTTAGCCATTGTATTCAATTTTTCTATCAAAGCACTCATTATTTTACCAGTTCTTGATTCTCTATAATTATTATAACATTCTATGAGCTCCAAATAGGTTGTAGGTTCTCCCATAACAGCAGTTTTTAATTTTTCGGTTTTTCAAATTTTTATGGATTTTTGTGTATATAAGAAAAGTAAAACAAGACAAAAAGAAACTAAGCAAAAGTAAACTAAGCAAAATAATACTAGACAGAAATAAACTAAGCACAAATAAACTAGACAAAAGTAAACTAAGCAAAACAAAATAAAATAAAACAGAGAGAGAGGTAGAGTGTACTCCCCAGGTGAACTTATGAGTAGAGCTATGCCTCCCCGGCAACGGCGCCAGAAAACAGTCTTGATAACCCACAAGTATAGGGGATCGCGGTAGTCTTCGAGGGAAGTAAAACCCAAATTTATTGATTCGACACAAGGGGAGGTAAAGAATACTTATAAGCCTTAACAACTGAGTTGTCAATTCAGCTGCAACTGGAAAAGCACTAGCAACAGGGGTGATGTGAAAGTAGCAGTAATATGAGAGCAGTGGCACCAGAAAATAGTTGATACTACTTCCAATGACATGTAGAACGAGTATATAATGATGAGAGATGGACCGGGGTTCCCAGCGATCTACACTAGTGGTAACTCTCCAATAACAAGTAACAAGTGTTGGGTGAACAAATTACAGTTGGGCAATTGATAGGATTGATAAAGCATTAAGAAAGAACATCAATTCATTAATCATGTAGGCATGTTTTCCATATATAGTCGTACGTGCTCGCAATGAGAAACTTGCACAACATCTTTTGTCCTACCAGCCGGTGGCAGCCGGGCCTCAGGGGAATCTACTGGATATTAAGGTACTCCTTTTAATAGAGCACCGGAGCAAAGCATTAACACTTGGTGAAAACATGTGATCCTCACATCACCGCCATCCCCTCCGGTTGTCCCGATTTTTGTCACTTCGGGGCCTTTGGTTCTGGACAGTGACATGTGCATACAACTTGTAGATACAATCTAAGCAATAAGTATAGAGCTTAAATCTAAGATCATGCCACTCGGGCCCTAGTGACAAGCATTAAGCATAACAAGATTGCAGCAACAATAACTTCACAAACTTTATAGATAGACTAATCATAATGTATCATCCATCGGATCCCAACAAACACAACACCGATTACATCAGATGAATCTCAATCATGTAAGGCAGCTCATGAGATCATTGTATTGAAGTACATGGAGGAGAGAATACCAACTAGCTACTGCTAGAACCCGTAGTCCATGGGGGAACTACTCACGGAGCATGATGGAGGCGGTGGCGTCGATGGAGATGGCTTCCGGGGGCACTTCCCCGTCCCGGCAGGGTGCCGGAACAGAGACTTCTGTCCCCCGAATTGAAGTTTCGCGATGGCGGTGGCGCCCCTGGAGTCTTTCTGGAGTTTCGTCAATTGGTACTGCGTTTTTAGGTCGAAAGGGATTATATAGGCGAAGAGGCGGCGCAGGAGGGTCGACAGGGTGGCCTCCCCATAGGGGGGCGCGGCCAGGGTGTGGCCCACGCGGCCCACCCCTCTGGTGGCCCCCTGGCTCTCCTCCGACTCTTCTTCGGTGTTCTGGATGCTTCCGGGAAAAATAGGATGTTTGGCGTTGATTTCGTCCAATTCCGAGAATATTGCCCGAACAGCCTTTCTGGAACCAAAAACAGCAGAAAACAGGAACTGGCACTGTGGCATCTTGTTAATAGGTTAGTTCCGGAAAACGCATAAAAACATTATAAAGTGCAAGCAAAACATGTAAGTATTGTCATAAAACAAGCATGGAACATCAGAAATTATGGATACGTTGGAGACGTATCAGAAGACTTCAGCCACGATGATTAGAGAGCATGAGGGGGATGCGGAAAGAGTTGCAGACACGCTGGGGTGCGAGGTGGTGGGGTTTCCCATTAGGTACCTTTGGATGAAACTAGCACTGAGGCCCCTGACAAAGGCGGAGTGGCAACCGCTGATTGACCAGGTTATACATTGTGTCCCAGCTTGGCAGAGAGGCATGATCCAGAAATCTTGGAGGCTTATTCTCATTAAATCGGTGATAAGCGCGCGGCCAATACACCAACTTATGGTCGCAGAGGCGCCAACTTGGGTGCATGAGGAGTTGGTAAAGTGGATGAGAGCCTTTTTTGGGCCGGTAAGAAAGTGGTGAATGGCGGGCAATGCATGGTAGCTTGGGACACCATATGCAAGCCCACTCAGTTCGGAGGGCTTGGAGTGAAAGACCTAAGATTTCAAGGTCTAGCTCTCAGAGTGAGGTGGTGTTGGCTGCATCGTACGGACCCCTTGAGGCCGTGGCAAGGGCTGCCTGCCATTAATGATCTGGAAGCTTTTGAGGTGTTCCAGAGCTTGGCCCAGTTTGATATAGGAGATGGGGAAACGATCTTATTCTGGAAGGACAGATGGATAAATGGGAGGAACGTGGAGGAGATTGCGCCAGAGGTTGCGGCTCTGGTTCCAACTAGAAGGAAGAACATGAGGAAGGTGTGTGATGCCTTGTATGTGGATGCTTGGCTCTTAGATGTTTTGGGGGAGTTGTCCATTGACGGATGGATGCAATGCACAATGCTCTGGGATGAGCTAGGAAGAGTACCGAGGGATGAAAACAGACCGGATCAGATCACATGGAAAGGATCGGCGTCCAACAGGTATTCCACCAGGGAGGCATACAACATGCTTTGCATGGGGAGGATCACTTGGAGCATGGCCAAGCCGATTTGGAAATTCTTCGCACCCCTTAAGTGCAAGATCTTCGGGTGGCTTGCGATAAGACGTAGACTATGGACGTCAGATAGGAGGGCTCGGCATGGGTTACATGACCGACCAGATGCCTGCGCTACTTGTCTCCAGGAGGAGGATAATGTTGACCATATTCTGACACAGTGCCCATACGCCAAGATGGTATGGTTTGGGTGCCTGAGGAGGCTGGGATCACAGTTACAGGAGCTGCAGGGGAGTACAAATCTGGAGAGATGGTGGACGGAGGCGAGAAAGTGGCTTCAGAGGGAGGATAGGAAAGGCTTCGACACGCTTGTCCTACTGATCGCCTGGAATCTTTGGAAACAAAGGAATTCCCGGGTGTTTGGGAACTTAGATAGATAGTTCTCCATGGCGTAGATCATAGATATGGTTCTTGAGGAGTTCAGCCTCTGGTGGGCTGCGAGGGGAGGAGAGCGGAGAGTCATGATGCGAGAGTAGGTGTTGAGTTGGTGGTGTGTGTGTGGGTTGGCCAAGGGCAGATATTCGCATCCCCCTTCGGTCTCTTGTAAATTGTTGTTGCTCCCTTCTATAAAGATCTGGCACGCTTTTTGCGTGCCGGCGCGAAAAAAAGACCAAGTCAGCTACTCGTAGTACTCCACGCCCAAGAGTCCTCGTAGTCAACCCTATCCACATCTCATCTCTACGGGTGTTCTATAAACCCTAGGATATCCAATCTTGTATATAATCTTATGACTACGGGTCTTGTATTTTAGATGTGTACATCTGTGATATCTTTCGACATTTGGTTGGTGGCTGAGTAATTGGTATCTTCGCAATATCAATATATTTATTTTGTCAAAATTCCAACCTTGTACATATAATCTAATCTTATGAGCACACCATGAATAGAGTCCGAGGGAACATCAGCATCATCATAATCGATCTATAACCTATTGGCTCAAGCACCCATACCATGCAAATAAAAATTCTTCTCAACCTCGGAAAATGTGATTGCCACAGGATTGTAAAAGCAAGCATGCATATGTTGGCGCGCAAAGTAGGGTGTGTGTGCACATCATTCAGACCATATCTACTCCAACACCTTCGAGCAACATGTCCACCTTAGACCAGATCGAGGAGGACCTCCAGCTAATGATGACGAAGCCTATCAAGGGAGTCTATCCTTGGCTAACCTCCAGATGTGACCGGAGCTAGAATCTCTACCGCGGCTCCATCCACATATGTTAATTCCCAGAAGGACTACCTCGAAAACATCTACATATGTTAATTCCCAGAAGGGCTACCTCGAGTACGCTCCATCACATATGTTAATTCCCAGAAAGGCTACCTCGAAAACATCAAGAAGATCTTTGGAGGAGCTTATCGATAGTTGGCGAGGTCTACAACACAATTGTTAGGGGCTTACTTATCCGCCTCAAGCCTCCCGACACCTACAGATCTAGGGATTGTCTGTGTATATGGTCTACCCATACAGTTAGTATAAACCCATGGTGGTTTATAGATTGATCCCCGTACTGATGACCTATTTCTTCACGAGCTTTGAGCACACAAAAATGAGAAGATTTTAAAAATTTAAAGATAGCACGTGAAAATTTACTTGAAATGGTGGCGAGCCTCGATATATAGGTAGGTATGATGGATACGTATAAAAAAATAACTTGGTTCAAATGGATTTAGACGTACAAACACTATATCATACTTAGTAGTATGTGAAATTCTAGCAAAAAAGAGAACGTTGACCACAAAAAGAAAGAATGCAGCATGGTCCATAATACAACTCATTTATTATGGTGAAAGATAAACTATAGTTCTTCATTAATGAGGTATAAATATGAAATGTACTACTACTAAATATGGCACTTGCATACTACACCAAGCGTGCACTAGTGTATGATTGCAAGAGAGACAACTCTTGCTACAAGTGTGCACTACGTTCATCGTCAACTCCTCACTGATGAATGGCAAAAACGCCAACAACAATCCCACCACGATTAGGCCATCACTGTCGGCTCATGTTCACCACATGTCTGCCGAGGAAGTCTATGAAGCTCTCAACAAAGTGATTATTATGTGTACTATCATCAATCAATCATTCTAAGTTTTATTCGATTTGCCAAGAGTTTTTGCTGCAAAGCACCATTTCCCGCTTTCTTCTTTTGGCTATTCTTTGGTGATTGACACATCTCAAATGGGCATAATTTTTAGAAGTTTGGGTTTTCTCAAGGAAAAGGTATGACTCATTCACCCAAACTCCATGTATCGACATTGTTGCCTCCATATTGTGCATATGCTATATAGATATGTCAAATATCCTTGTTGCATATGTGTTTGGTTTGTAGAATCTAGGGGGAGTTATGTCTCTAGGATGTGTGTATTTGTATTCAAATTCATATTCTAACTATGTACACATTCAGGGGGAGCTCCATCTAGTTTTTGCAAATCTATAATGTTATTATAATATCTTGTGTTATATTGCAAATTCTTGTGGTGTCATCAAACACCCAAAAGGGGGAGACTGAAAGAGCAAAATCTATACCTCATGTTTTGTGTGTTTGATAACAACACTAGAATGAATTTCACTGTGTGCATAGTTTGTTTTTGATAGATTTGCAGGTGCACGGTGCCCTCGCTGAATGCATCGGGATCAGAAGACTCAAGCGTAGATTATAGGTTTTCTAGTTTTGTGTGTCTATCGCGAGGTGACGTGGTTGGAGAGGGAAAGAGGAAAAAGCAGTTTCTGCCTGACCGGTACTACCGGTACCAAGAGCGGTAGTACCACTACCCTATTGGTACCGGTCAGTGGTACCGCTCTGGACTTTGCACTAAGAAGCTCACAGTACGTGTTACGGTACCTCGACGGTACCTCGACCGGAAGTACCCCTCCCGAGCGGTAGTTCCGTCAAGGTACCACTTTGGTACCGTAAACACGAAATACGAAACTACCGCCCTGGTACCGCTCTGGTACCGGGAGGGAGTCCGGGCCTCGTAGAGGCCCTGCCGGTACCTCAGCGGTACCGGCAGCGGTAGTACCGCTTCAAGCCCACGTGGCAGATCTGTGATCGAATTTCGAATCCAGAGCGGTACTACCGCTTCCACAAGCGGTAGTACCGGTCGTGCGGGAACAACACATAACGTTTGGATTTGGAGGGACCTATAAAAGGACCCCTTCTTCCCCAACTCGTTTCCACTCTTCTCTTTCTCTCTCTCTCTCTCTCCTCCATTGTTGTTGAGCTCAAAACCTTGAGGATCGCCCTCCCTACCCAACCAATCTTGCCCAAACTTTGAGGAGTGGTGGAGGAGACCCCGATCTATAACTCTACCAAGAGAGATTTCACCAATATCATCTAGCCCTTAGTGGATCTTGGAGTTTGAGTTCCTATGGTGGGATCTTGGAAGAAGTGCTCCTATGGAGGCTAGCTTGGAGTTGTGCTAGCCCCAAAGGGTGTTGGGAGCCTCCGGTGTTTGTGGAGCTCGCCCCAACCTTGTGAAGGAACCGTCGCCTCGACCGGCTACTTAGTGGAGAAGGCGAAGCTCCTTCGTGGGGCTATCTTGAGGAACAAGGTGAGGCCTGTGTGGCTGTCGAGCCTTCGTGGTTCGCACCTCCTCAACGCAGATGTGCTCCCTTTTGTGGGAGGGACTGCGGAAAACAAATCTCGCCTCATCTCCGCTACCCCGGTTGTCCCGCTCCCTCTCTCTTACTACCTTGTTCGGTTCCTTTACTCGTTGCATCGCTAGGATCATACTAGGAACACCCCTATCATCAAAGTTGCCACCTTTACTTCCGCATCGCGTCTAAAAATTGAAAAACTATAAAACTTGTGTAGCGACCATTCAGCGCCCCCCTCTTGTTCGCTAACGATCCATTCACCTATACAAAGGATGTTTGTGGTACCATTTCTATAACTCAGTTGTGCCATTGTTATCACTTGCCTACACCCCTAATCTACATAAATCATATATCTTTATGTAAAAAATACTCTAGAACTCTTTTCCAAAAGTTTTGTTTGTTGTGTGCATACCGCATCTCTCTCAGCTACCTACACTCCGTGTTGTCAAATACCTCATGATGTGGGAAGACAAGTCATAACCACTAGCATACCTATGCTTCCGTGATGTATAATAACGAATCAATGCATAGGTGTCAACATAATGGTAAATGCATAACATGTACCATCTCGCAATATCCAACATAGGAATTGCATAGATAGCATCATAATCGTTTAGGGAAGCCCGTACGAGCTAGAACCCTGATCATACATAGATAGATTGGATATAGTTACTACCACAAATCCGAAGTTGAGGGGGTGGACTACACCCCTCTCATGGTAAAGAGCGATGCAGATGCGTTGGTGATGAAGAGTCGCCCGGAGGCGATTCTGGCAACGGTTCCCCTCCAATCTTCCGTCGGCGGTGGACTGCAAACTCTCTATTTTGTGGTGTTCTATATCCGCCTCTGCCCGTCACGAGATCGTGATTGGAACCATTTCTATAGATGGTTTTAGGTCAAGACAAAGAAATCGATGCAAAGACGGGAGGAAGGGGCGTTCAAAACCCAAGATGGGCCCACTGGCGCATCTAGGATATGGTCGTGCCACCAGGCCTCAAATGAAGCTTGTTGCCGCTAGCCCAATTTAGCTTGTTGGATGTGTCTAGCGTGCTCTTTGACCTTGGTCTTTTTGGAGTCCGGAAGCCCCTGAAAAATCTAGAATACTATAGGACATTTTTCTGCCAAATAGAGTTAGAACCAAAATAAAAGGGGTCTTTTGGAAAATCCCCGGAATCAATGTAAATTGAGGTAATAACTCATGATATGATACAAATATATTGGAATATAACATGATAAATTACAAAAAAAAAACATATATGCATTTTACATGCATCGTATGTGCATATATATAAACTTGTCATATGGCGTGGTGCTTGCCTCGTTATTGAATTAACCATACCATGATGCCAATTATGATCCTATGTGTGTTTAGACTTTTCTTTCCTCAAGTATTTATGCTATGATTCTAACCATAGGACATGAGGCCCATTTGAATGATTTTTAAACATGTTATAAACTTATAGCAATATTTATACTTGTTTTGCAGTTGTTTAGTGTGCACCATGTTTATGAGAGAGTAGAGAAGTGAAAACTATGAACCCCGGTCCTTTTTAATCATAAGAAACACCTATTTTACTTGCATTTACAAATCCTCCTACGTTCAGCACTCATTTATTCCAAATATACAAAACCATCTATCACTCTGGCATTTAGTTATCTCATATAGTTTGCATTACTACTATCACCATTACCTCTTACTTTTGCATTGAATCTACTTTATTCATTGTTTATCTTACATATTAATTTCATTTTTTATCATTGCATTTATTTATTTATTATTTTTTAAATCTAATACGAAACCTTGTGCCTGAAAATCACTTGGTGGAGCCTCGATCTTTGGTTCAGTCCGACTTGCCTAACTCTTTGACATAGCCAATAGTAATTGGTTCGACATCTCTATCCCCTACAATAGGTGGAACCTAGCCTTCATGTCGGCTCGCACATTATTTTTGGTAGTGTGTGTCACTACAACCTTAAACAACCAAGGATAAACATTGCATAAACTAAATAAGCAAAAGGTTCCACATCCGGATCATATCTAGCTACAAGTGCATTAATGCATACATGGACAACTTACATTATATATACAATTCTGATAGTGGAGCCTCTATGGCAGCAATCCTAACACGCCCCTCGGCCATGGTGTCAGTTGAGGTGCTAGATCTGGGCCAGTTGAACTATATCCGGTGACCATCTGGCAACTCCGTTCGGGAGCAGCATATTTGAAATGCGAACGTGTATTTTTCTTGTTTCGCATTGCATGTGGAATGTTTAGATAACATGATCCCTCCGCCAGTTCCTATGGACTTGTTGTAGCGGTGTCTTCCATGTTGCTAGTGCAAGATCTTAGATGTCGGGGCGGTGGCCCGGAAAGGTGGATTGCGTGGGTGTTTCTTCAACGAGTGATGTTGAAGTGATGGCGGTGGCGGTCTTGCTCTTTGGTCATGTGGATGGCGATGGTTTTGGGGACGCTTTGGCAAAGGCAGATCCAGATCACGCTTTGGAGGCCTGACTCGGGGGGTAGTGGGCAGTCTGTAATACCTAGTTTTATTCGAGGTTTTTTACGAGGAAAACTCAGCGCTCCGGTGCCATCGACGATGATGCTTGCAGGTGTTGTAACTCTCTTGGGCGGGACAGGGGAGGGTGGGAGGGCTCTATGGGCACCTTCTCCACATGTGGGCTTAGTGTTAAAATCATTGACTTTCTCATATTTCATTGTCTCTGGTGGCAAGTTCAGATCCTTTTGTTCTGTTTATATCTTTGATATGCTTTGTAATAGGATGCCTCGTCGCCTATATGGATTTGCCCTTTTGGCTTTATTATAAAACGGAACGAAAGCCTATTTTAGAAAAACATATACATGTTACTCTCTCTATTAACAAAGTATGTTTCAACTTTGTTTAAATTTAAACGTATCTAGACGTAATTTAGTATATGAATGTATTCCAATTTAGATAAAATTCAGACATCTTTTTCTTTTTGTAAAGTTGCTCTCGCAACCTGCAAAGACTCAGTCCAACTCACGTCTGCGTTTGGAAACATGAACATTTGCAATACCCATTTCAGCATTCGCCCGGGTCAATTCACAGTTGGTTGAAGCCCGTGCAGAGATGCAGAGTCGTCTGCGCGTTCCCGGCGACTTCGAGTCGTCGGCTTTTACCATTTAACTAAAGTCATGCTACTTAAATTAGTTTGTAAAACTTAATCCCGTGCCACTTGTTTTCGTTCTCAGTGAGCCCTTGGACGTACATTACAGTCCGCAAATACCATGCCAATGCGCGTTGCAACTTGCGAGTGGCGCGCTGATTAGTCCACCGTCACCCTGCAGTCTGCACCCGAGGGTGCAGGAAGACTAATTCTGCACTGAGAGTGTGTAATGACTAGAAAAAGATCTGCGTGTTACTTCGGAACTAATTAAAATTACGAAAAATTGTTAGAGTATAACTTCTACAAATATTTTTTAAAAAATCATGAAAGTTCACATAAGTATATGAGTGTGTTATATACAATATACAAAAATAATATAATTCTAATTAACCTGTGTATGATATAACTTCGTAAGGCATAAAGTGTAAACATAGTAAATTACTTAGTTGGTTTGTTTGAGATTGATTGTCACACATGCTGCGATAGTATAGTTAAAAGTTTGACTTTGCAAAATAATGAGTTGTAAGTCGGATTTCATGTATTTCTCTCAATAACGTAGAAGTGTTAGATATGACTTCATTGGAACAGCAAGACCACCACAAGAATCAGGTTAGTCACATTTTTTGACACTAAGCATATATTAATATTGCGAAGATACTAATTACACCGAATCTCTACAACAGCGCATTGCCCTAGAGACATTATGAATGTACACAGCCAAAAAAAAGAATTACAGAAAAAGAAAAGTACCACTACAATGATTAATTGCTTCAAACAGCAATCCAAACACCACTAGGACAGCACCAGAAGTTCAAGTTCTCCAAAAGCGACGCCTCTAAAAATGAACATAGCACAAGCACCATCATCACCCGATCATAGATCTTAGGTTTTCACCCTAAAGAAAGCCGTCGCTCTCAAAACAATTCCTTCAACAAGGACATTGCTAGGCACCAGATTAAGGCCAGACATTGAATTTTCACCCTAAAAGATAAGACTATGAACTTCTCATGTGCAGTCGCCCCACTATCATGCTGCTGCTCCAAGTCATGAAACACCAAGCCATTTCCTCATCATCGCCCAGACTTGAACCGTCATTGCCATACCCTAGATCTTAGCATCCATGACATTGTCCGCCAGCACCATGAAACGAGAACATACCCCACGATATTAACAGCCAGCAGAGCTTCAAAGTTCTCCCTCTGAAACTAATAGGTCATAGTAAAACATGGGTGTGCACGACCGAATCCGTTCCGAACCAGCAAACTCCAGTCATGATGCGTGATGATCCACAAGTATAGGGGATCGCAACAGTCTTCGAGGGAAGTAAAACCCAAATTTATTGATTCGACACAAGGGGAGGTAAAGAATACTTATAAGCCTTAACAGCAGAGTTGTTAATTCAGCTGCACCTGAAAAAGCACTAGTAACATAGGTGATGTGAAAGCAACAGTAATATGAGAGCAATGACAATAGTAACACAGCAGCAGTAGCACAGAGGAGATGGCATCGGAAAATATTCCAGTGCGTACTTGACTGTAGAGCAATGATGATGACAGAAGGACCGGGGTTCCCAACTATCTACACTAGTGGTAACTCTCCAAATAACATGTGTTGGGTTAACAAATTACAGTTGGACAATTGATAGTTTTGAGGGCATGGCAATGCATGCTATGATAAGATAAAGGTTATTATAGTATTTAATTGGGCATTACAACATAATACATAGATTGTAATCTAACTACGTCTATGACTAATAATCCACCTTTGGGTTATCATCCGAACTGCTTCCAGTATAAGTTGCAAGCAACAGATTATCGCATTAAGCAATGTGTGTAAAGTAAACAATAGAATTATCCTTAGACAAAATATTATTGTTTTCTCCCTAGTAGCAACAACACATCTACAATCTTAGAAGTTATTGTCACTCTTCCACAAAACTAGAGGCATGAACCCACTATCGAGCATAAATACTCCCTCTTGGAGATACAGGCAACTACTTGATCAGGGTAACTACAAGTACCGGAGAGCATGCAAGATCTTAAATAACAGTAGTATGATTAGTGTCGTCCAGACCGCCGTCGGCTTCTTCCTCTCGCAGCATGCATATGCCACGGAGCTCCTGGAGCGTGCCAACATGCAGGAATGTAGGCCGGCCACCACGCTAGTGGACACTCGCGCCAAGCTCTCTTAGGATGCCGGCGCTCCCGTCGACGATGCCTCCAACTACCGCAACCTCGTCGGTGGGCTGCAATACCTCACGATGACGCGCCCCGACCTCAGCTATGCGGTGCAGCAGGCCGGCCTGCTTGCACATGCATGCACCACGCGCGCACCACCTCACCATGGTCAAGCACATCCTGCGCTACGTCTGTGGCACTGCTGTCTTCGGTCTCCAGCTTCATCGCTCGTCGTCACTTGATCTCGTCGGAGTAGCGGACTGGGCGGGCTGCCCCGACACACACCGCTCTACGTCAGGCTATGCGGTGTTCCTCGGCGACTCCCTCGTCTCCTGGTCACCCAAACGCCAGCCGACCGTCTCACGGTCCAGCGCGGAGGCGGAGTATCGCGCCGTTGCCAACGTCGTCGCCGAATGCTGCTAGCTACGACAGCTGCCGGGCGAACTCCATGTCGTCGTCCCCAAAGCCACGGTGGTGTACTGCGACAACATCTCTGCGGTGTACATGACGGCAAATCCAGTCCACCACCGCCGCACAAAGCACATAGAGTTGGACATCCATTTCGTCCGTGAGAAGGTTCAGCTCGACAAGCTTCGTGTCCTTCGCGTTCCAACGACACAGCAATTCGCCGATGTCATGACCAAAGGATTGCCGACCGCGTACCTAGTCCATCTTGTACAGGACTCCATCGATCCCCTGCCACTCTCCGTAAGCATGTTGTACTTGTAACCTATATAGATCTATCAATCTTGTTACGGTTCATAGCTTGAACAGTTCTTAGACAGTCCGATTACAGGATGGCAGTCACACCCCAACCTAACAAGATGATTCAGTCCTGTGATACAAGTCCAAACTTCTGCTTCTTCAGCACTCTGTTCACTAATGTAAGACCTTTAAACTCTTTTTTGTAAAGTATTTCTTAACACGTTTTAGTGTGTAGTTTCACTCTTATCTAAAAGACCTTACATTACTCAACAGGGAGAGTATATTTTATGCGGCTGCCCAATTTTACAACACAAAAGTATGATCAATATACAAATTAGGGATGAATAGCGCGCTCAGGTTCACCATTCTCTCCCTGAATTATCATTGTGCCATTGCCCCGTGTTTTTATTTGGCACTAGCACAATTGTCCGTGCGTTGCTACGGGTGGATCGCATGTTCAGGCCATGTATTGAAAAGATAATTACATTTTGTTATTACAAATTTAAAATTTCCAGCACAAACATATCTTTCTTATACATTTTCATGTTAAACTATTTCGTTGAGTTTAATCACACTCGTGTCTTGATAACAATGTTCCAAGATATTTGTAATTTATTTTCTTCACTCTCCCATTATCATAGCTGAAGTTGCTGCCGAAAATACCTTAATGTTGCCGCTTTGGATGAAAGGCATGATTGGATTTTTTTAAAACCGATCAATATGGGTCGGTGCGTCGGCCTATAGTCTTCCTAAGAATCAATACTTTCATATCGTTGATTTCCCCTTTTTTATATTCTGCCTAAAGTTATCTTAAAAGTTTAATGATTCTTCAGCCTTTTATTGATGTTTAAAAATAAAGCTTGCATTCTTCCAGTATAATAAAAACTTGGAATCGTCAAGGCATGGCCCAAGTCAAGAGCAGCGACCCTACTTGTACCGAGTAAATACAGTGAAATATATATCGCCTCAGTCGTCTCCTTCCCTGACTTCCTTCGCTCGATCCTCTCAACCAAGATCTGCCTCGAATTCACCTGGGCCGTGGCCCGTGGGGCACATGATGGCATCCCCTCGTGGATCTTCACCGCCATCCTCTCGCCTCGAAGGGGCAAATCTGAAAATTCGTTTTTTCCTTTATAATTCCCACAGTCTCTTTTAATTACAGACTTGCAAAGTCCACCTTTCAAGCATGTCAATGTTCCTTTCCGTTTAATTAGCTCGCCCGTTTTGTTAACTCTCCAGCTTGACAACCTATATAAATTGGTGGAACTCAAAGTAAGGAGGCGAGGTGGGACTATCAAACAGTTGATCACGGTAGCATGCCTCTTTTTGCCTAAAAAGTATTCTAATATAGAGAAGGCCCAGTAGCGCAGCAGTCGCCCGGCCAAGATGGTCAGTTTGGGCTGCTGGACCCGCACAAGCCAGGCGACGGAGAGATCGCTCGCTGGAGAGAGATGTGGCTCCATGGGATTTCTGGTCGTCGGTGAAACGGAGCATGTACTGGTCGTAGTGGACGACGGCGTTCCGGCAGAAGACGCTGTTGTTCACGTACGATAAGGTGGCTTTCAGGCCGTCGATGCAGTTGGCTGCGGGGGAGTCATCTCTTTTTTTTCGATAAAGGAGCATAGCCCCAGCCTCTGCATCAATAGATGCACACGGCTTGCTTTATTAAAACCGTATCAAGTCAGAACCAATTCATCCTCACTTATTACAACCACGAAAGAGGTAAGGTCGATACAAGAATCAACCAACTAAAAATATGGCAAACAGAAAAGCTATGCATTTGCTATTCTATTAAGATGCCGTCACCCAGTAGCCTGGAAAAAGAAGTCCTGAGCAACCGCTAGCATTCGGTTGCAACCAATAACCATATCCTCCCGCTTGTCCACTGGGAGGAGTAAAACCCATTGTTGAATTGTATGAGCAGCTCGCCGGATAACCTGCAAAAAATTAGTTCCACTTTGTTTGTTAAAGATAATATCATTTCTAGTTCTCCAAATAGCCCAACATAGAGCTGAAACACCCATTCTAATTTTCTGTTTGTCCTCTTTTCTCACCCCATTCAGCCATCTACCAAACATATTAGTAATATTAGCTGGCGGGGAAATGTTATAAGTAAGGTACATCATACGCCAAATTATCTTCGCAAAAGGGCAATCAAGAAACAAATGGTTAACAGTTTCCTTAGAATCACAGAAACTACATTTTTGGCATCCTTTCCATTTCCGTTTAGCTAAATTATCCTTAGTTAAGAGCACTTTATTACTAAGAAACCACATAAAAATTTTAATTTTCAAAGGAATCTTCAACTTCCATAGATATCTGCGAAGATAAATAGCATGTCCATTCAGGCAATCAAGGTACATAGTCTTGACTGAAAAAATGCCCGAGTCCGTAAGCTTCCAAATAAACTTATCCGGCTCAGTTGTTAATTCTACTGTAATTAAACGTTGGCATAGATGTAACCATTGTACCCACTTATTGGGTAGGTCATCTCTGTAGAGCACGAGGCCGTAGACCTTGTTGGGTGCTGCGCCGGAACTACCCTCGGCGAAGCCTGATGCACATGCACCGGCACCGGTGGCGAGGATTACTCCGTGGTCTCGCAGGTTGGACCCGTAGCTGCTGTTTACTGTGTATGTGCCAGCGCTCTGATTGCACAATTTAAGGGCGCGGCTAGCTGGCTACCCGTTCCTTCAAACGATGGAGCTCGTCTTCGTCACCATCCTGGCAAGCAGGTGACGCTGCTGCTCTGCAGTTGCCGCGACGAACGACGGGGCTCCCCGCCACCGACGCGTCAACAGGAGGGCGTGCCATGCCGCTGTGAGCCAAGAGCACGGTCGCCGACACATACTCCGCGCCGCTCTGCTCTGCTCTGGCTCACGGCGCCGACGCTGCTGGACAGATTGCACGCTCGACCGACGCCCTTGCTTGATGTGGACTGATGGACTCACTGACCGGTGCGTGGGATCGAAGGGAGAAGCAGTACTCGATGGTCAAAACAAACCGTGAACAGTTATTATTAGGTATAGATTATGTTGGGCCTAGAAATAACACGTTTTTTGGTCCGTTTGTGACACCAGACGGTCACCTATTGTAATTTAATAGTAAAGAAACCGGGCTTGCTTTATTGATCAGTTTGTGAGCATATTAAGTATACAAGCTCCATCGGGTGGCGAGACCAGTCAAACAGGACGCCTAACATAAGGGTCGTGAACTCGTGGTCGCCTTAACTGTACTATGGGGCTTCAAATCATTTTGACTAAAGTCGATTGAGAACTACATTCTTCGTTCCAAATGAAGTGTCGCAATGTCGGATTTTGTTCTTTTTTGCAGTCCCAGATATAAGACATCTCGGGTACAAATTTACGAACACAACATTGTCTACATCCTGATCCAATTTCAGATATTTTTGAACTTCAAAATGCCATTTTCGAAATTTTAAAACAACACTGAGGTAGATGTGGCCCGAGAAAAATTTGTAAGACTTGATTTGAAACGGCGGAAATACATGCTAGAAAAACCTCCTCTTCACCGTTGTTTCCTATGCAAGGATTGCCATCGCCTAGGGGAAACCCTAGCCCAACCCCCCCCCCCTCCGTGTCCCTCCGCCGTCGCTGCCGCCGGCCTCTGCCGCGGCGGCGGCGGGCCCCGCCACCGAAGGTGGTGTGGGGGCTTCTCTCTCATGCGCGGCGTTGGTGGCTGGCTCTGCCGGGTGAGGCGGCGGCGGGCTGACCGGCGCGTGGAGGCCGGGGCGGCGGCTCCGGACGGGCCGACGGCGCTTCGGTGGCGAGAGCTCGGGTGGTGGCCGCGGTGATGTGCTGCGGCGCGTTCCCGCGGATGGTGGCCGGCATCTTCGGCCACAGGGGTGGCGTCGCTGCCGGCTGGCCCAGGGAGCCTCCATCGTGGCGGATCTGGAGCCCCAAGCTCCAATCCCTGCGCCTGGCCAGGTCGGCGGTGCGGCGGATGCGGCGTCGCCGGTTGGAGAGGTGGTGGATTGGGTGGTTGTGTTGCTGGCCCAGATCGATCCATCTTGGATCCGTTGGTGCTTGGCAGCGGCAGGGAGGCGGTGTTGTGGCGCTCTTGGTTGTGGATGTGCGGTTGCAGGTCGTCGCCTGGCAGCTCGGGTGGTTCGAGGTGAAGGATCATGGGAGAAATCCTTGTCCGGGCTTTGGTTCGGACTGGCGACGGCGACACCTGTGGGTGCCGTTGATTTTCTTGGAAGCGTCGTTCAGGGATCCTCTCGTCACCTCGGAGTTCTGCCTCCAGAGGCAAACCTCAGATTCTTGGGATCGGATGATGGAGGCGCTTCTGCGTCTCTCTCCCTGTTGAGGGCATCGTCTCGGAGTGGGCTTCGTCCTGGGGACTCGAGGATGGATGGTTGCTGAGTTGCCTTGCTGGGGGCGCTACGGGCAGTTTGACAACGATGAGGCGTCTAGCAGAGTTTGGGTCGCGGCTTGGGCTTCGATAGCCGACGGGTCTTCCCGTGCTTCGCTGTGGAGCTGTGGAGTCGGAGCTGCGGTGGAGGGTGCCCCTGCGGCAACGATGACCAGCAACCGGTGGTGTGGAGGATGATTTGGTTGGCGCAAGCCCAGCATAGTTCTCTTGTGATGCTCGACGGCCAAGTCGGAGCTGTCTCTCGTTGGCGTGTGTGGCCGACTGTTGGCATTTGGCCAGGTCGGTCGGGGGTTTGTGCCCAATATTGTCATCTCCCATGACGATATTGGTGCATTTGTATCGGTTTTTGGCCGATTTTCCCGTTAATAAATAGGTCGCCTTCTTCTTTATCAATGAAAATGGCAAGTCTTGCCAGCCTTCTTCTTTATCAATGAAAATGGCAAGTCTTGCCTTGTTTCAAAAAAAAAAAGGATTGCCATCGCCTAGGTTATTCAACATACCTACTCAATGCTACGTTGGTATCATAGATGTTCATTTTTCATATTATTTGATCAAACTTTATAAAGTTTGAGTTTGGCAAAAATACAGCACATGGTAATTTGGAATGGATGAAGTACAAGGATGCAGATCACTCAGGAGGCTCGCGAGCGTTTTGTTGCAAGCGGGGGGGAGAGATATTTGCCCCAAGAACGCCTTTTTGTGTTTGTACTTTGTAGAACTAGAATACGCCAGTGCACGCTTTGGTAACCTTATGCCTTGTGCACAAAGAAAAGTGGCTATGGCTCATTTGACTTAATAATTGCTTGTTTGTCAACTACCGGTAGCCGTCGTATCAAGATAATATTTCCTTTTGCATGGATAGCCGGATCATATGGTTCAATCGGAAATAAACAGAACTCCATCAGACAGCTGGCTCTGCACTTCCGTAGTCTCAAGCTAGCTAGTGGTTGCTGTACCACAATGCCAGAAGAAGCCTCACTCTATACTACATGGAGGCAGCGAAGCGGCGAGAATATGAAATGCAAATTCACATTCATATTATACAAAAAAAACATGACCCTGCAAATTCTATTAGAGAGCAGAACGTAAAAGGTCATTGCGATTGAACACCAAATATAAGGCATCAACCTCTTGGGGCGGAAAATAACAGTTGCCTACAGATATCTGTTCAGAAAACTATCAACATTATGTTTGTTTTGCATGAGCAGGAAAACATTGAAGCCGAAGCAACAAAAAAAAATTGGTTCAGATTTGCAGACCTCACAACAAAGAAATAGGACACTCGGAATGAAGTCTACACGCACTGATGATTTGGGTAGCTTTCCTTATTATTCAGGAAATATGCAGGGTTGTTGATAAGATGTTTGACAACTACATCTACAGCTGCATTGTCCAGACGACAGACCTGTCTTGGCAAAGTCACTTCTCATCATTGCAGGATGTATTTCACTCAGACACCAAACATGAGGCTGAATTTGGTAGCAAGAGGAATGGATATGATGGCAGCACCCAGTGCGACACCGAATATACGGTGTGAGATGGAGAAGGTAGCGCTCAGCTGTGGCTTCTTCAGCGGAAGATGGGGAGACAACGGGCGGTTCGCAACAGGAGCTGACAGGGGACGACTTGTATGCAGGGCTCGGCTTCCAGATGGAGACATCTTCTGTCGCGGAGCTCCTAAGGGAGAAGACGCGTAGCCCTTCGCTTGCCCAATGCTTGAGGAGTGTCTAAGGCCATCCATGTTGTTGAAAGATGAGTTTGAGCTACCAAGGGCACCTGACCAATGACAAGAAACGCGACAAGCCTTATTTGAAAAATTAACTGTGGATCGCAATAGAGCAGAATAGCAAGAACAAAGGAAACCAATGTTGATTATACCATTTGTACATAGCGATTGCTAAAGAACTATTAAGTAAACAGATGCCAGTTCTTCATTAAACAACACAACACAACACATCAAATTACGAACCTATATCCTGGTAAAAGTTAATGCAGATAAAAGACACTTGAGGCATGTGTAGCAAGACTGTTGGAAAACAATATTGACTATAACATTTATTTATTTATACATAGAAATTGCATGCCACAGATTTATTAACTAAATAGATGGCTTCTTCATTAAACAACAAACCAATTTATGAACCAACACAACAAGAATGCACTTCAAAGGTGCTTGTGTGCACCCATTAGCACCTACACAATTGACCTGTGGTGTGAATGTTTGATACCCCGAAACTACTTCAGAACTTAGAAGTACAAATAAGAAAGCAAACTAATCCAAGAGTGCATACCACGGAGAGCAAAGGGAGCATCTCTCAGGGGTGCAAACCGAGTGTTTCTGTGATACTTGTCCATTCCTGCACACACACACACACACACACACACACATACATACAAAAACCAATACTAACACATTAGCAACACACTTTGGTCAGAAATAATATGATAGTCTGTGAGAGAAAAAACAGATTCACATTCATTCTTCTTAATCCCAATATCAACTGAAACTAGTGACATATACATATTCTGGAATACAGATCAAGTGATGCATTTTAGTAAATTCACGATAAACCTCGAAACCAAGCAGATCAGCGGATAAACGCCAACCTACTCATGAACCGCAATCCCGATCGTGCGATCAGATCCACTGTTCGAGATATACCATGTGTAGCAAGATTGACGGGAAACAATGTCGATTATTACCATTTATTTATGCATATAAATTGCATGCCAGAAATTTATAAACTAAACATATGGGTGTTCTTCATTAAACAACACATGGCACCAAATTATGAACCAATATATCCTGATAAAAGTTAGATATATACGAAATCCACTTGAGGCATGTGTAGCACGACTAGCGGAAACAATGTTGATTATACCATTTCTTTACAAATAGAATAGAAATTGCATGCCAAGGACTTATCAACTAAACAGATGCCTGCTGTTCATCATTAATCAACAAGGAAATTTACGAAGCTACACAAACCTAATTCAGAACTTATAACTACATGAAAACTACTTCAGAACTTAGAAGTGCACACATTTTATTTTTTTGGAATACAGATCAAGTGATGCCTTTTGGTGAATTCCCAGTAAGCCTAGAAACCAAGCAGATTAGCGGATAAACGCCAACCCTTGGACCGCAATCGCAATCGCGCGATCTAATCCGCTGTCCGCCGCCGATCTGATTCGCGCCGGTGTGCAGGTTCGCGGCGGGGTTTGATACACGGAATCACTACGGCTAAACAAACGGCAAACATCTCGCGTCATACATCGCCGTGGTAATCTAGCGGCGATGATCCGAATCAACCACGCCCCTCCATCGCGGCACCCTAGCAGAAGCTCTAGAAATCGAGAGCCACCAGACCGTAACGAGGATCACAACCAGGCAAGAAGAAACCGGTAGAAACAGGGGGGGGGGGGGGGGGGGGGAAGAACATGGATGATCCCTAACCTTCCTCCTTGGTGGCGCGCGGCGCGCGGCGCGAGAGGAAATCTGAAGGTCGGTGCCGATTTGGGGATGAACGAGACGACGGCGCCTGCCTTTCTTCCTGGCTTCCCTGGATGAAGCTTCATGCACGCTGGGGAAGAGATTGATGGGCCGGGCTTACAGTGGAGAATACTGTGCTGGGCCGCTCGGTCGAGGAAGATCTGGGCACATGTCGGCCCTTGCCAGACTGAAATCAAAATCAATGACAGACTTGTTGAACTATAATACCACAGAGAAGAGATGATGTGGAGACAAAGATTACGTATTGATTGGTTGTCAGAGGGTGATAAAAATTCCAAATTCTTTCATCAAAGAGAAAGTATGCGGAGGAGGAAAAATCTCGTCAAAACTTTAGCACGAGATGATGGCCAACTTACTGAGGATGGTAATGAGATGCAGACAATGGCTTCTGATTTCTATCAGCAGCTATATACATCTGAAGGGGTCCAAGGGATGGATCAAGTATTACAACATGTTCCGAGAGGTAACTCCAGCCATGAATGACATATTGACGGCCGAGTTTAATCCGATGGAGGTTAAAAATGCTCTGTTTCAAATGTTTCCCACCAAAGCACCTGGTCACGATGGGTTTCCACCGCATTTCTTTCACGGACATTGGGATGTTTGCGGTGAGGATGTCACTAGGGCAGTCTTGAGTATTGTTCGAGGTAATGAATCTGCGGAAAGTACAAATGATACTATCCTGGTACTTATACCGAAAGTTAAAAGCCCTACACTCCTGTCTCAATTTAGACCTATAAGCCTTTGCAATGTATTATACAAGATTGCTTCCAAGGTAACGGCTAATCGTCTGAAGTTAATTCTTCCGGATATTATTTCCGATGAAAAATTAGCTTTTGTGCCTGGAAGGCTTATCACAGATAACATCATTTCGGCCTATGAATGTCTTCATTTTATGAAAAGGAATAGATCAAAGAACAATAGTGTATGTGCGTTGAAGCTAGATATGATGAAGGCATATGATCGTGTGGAGTGGGCATATCTAGAAGCAATCATGGTAAAATTGGGTTTTGCTCAACAATGGATCTCTATCATTATGAGCATGATAAGCTCAGTATCTTTCTCTGTTATGTTTAATTGAAGCAAATTGGAGGGTTTCAAACCAACAAGAGGTATAAGGCAAGGTGATCCTATCTCACCCTACCTTTTCTTGTTAGCAGCGGAGGGCCTTTCGTGCCTCTTAAAAGTCAATGACCAGTCATCACACCTCGGAGGAATCAAAGTGGCTCCATCGGCACCATTGGTGATCCACTTGTTATTCGCAGATGACAGCCTGCTGTTTTTCAAAGGAAGTAGAGAGGGAGCAGAAGAATTGTCTAACCTGTTGGATATATATGATCAAGCTTCAGGTCAAAGGATTAATAAAGATAAGTCATAAGTCTTCTTCACAAAAGGTTGTCCGCAGGCTATTCGGGAGGTGGTCAAATCTATCTTTGAGGTTACTAATGAAGCTCTCAATGAGCGTTATCTTGGGATGCCAACTGATGTTGGCAGTTCTTTGAATGGGACATCCAAAGTTTATGTTTGATAATCTCTACTTCCAGTCTTTCCATGAAATTCAAAGGTGCCTGGGCATTTATGTTTTGCTGTACAAATATGGGCAAGCGAGATACCACTTTATCATATCTTTTTATGAGCATTGCAATCCTGCTGATAGATATGTTCCATGATGCTTATTATTAGTTTGTTGGTATCTTTTCCATGATTGACATAACTATTAGATGACTTTACTTGCATGTATCTTATTATGAATTGCCTAAGTACTTGTCCATATCATGAGAATATTTACATCATATGAACAAATGTGTTCGTGAAAGTTCTTCTATCGCACTCAGTTGTTAACTGAATTGCTTGAGGACAAGCAATAAGCTAAGCTTGGGGGAGTATACCCCTCCTACTATCCATGCACCGATTTCAGGGAGAGTGCAGGAATTTTGCAGGATGTTCAAAATCTAATTTCTAATGCAGGGTTAGAAGATTTTGTTGTTGGTGAACCTTGCCAATATGCAAAACTAACCATGTCAGTGGTGCAGGATTTTGAATTCCATTGGTCCCAACCTAACCCCATGGTTCGATATAAAATCTACAATAAAACTATCAACTTGCCCTTTGATGATTTTTGTGCAGCTATTAAAGTGCCACAATGGGGATTATGTGAGAAGGTTAGGGGACTGCCGCATGAACTCTTGAGTCTATACAAGATGATCTGTCAAGGGAGAAGCTTCTCAGATGAGAGTGGTAAAATTCGTAGTATTCAACTCCCAGCTATTCGCTATTTTGCTTACTTTATCACCAAGTGCGTACTTGCTAGAAAGAATGCAAATAAGTTATCCATCCATGATTTGGTTTTCCTAGCTGCTGCATTGCAACGTGATAGGACTTAATTTGGGTGCTTTGATAGCTTTTAGGCTTGCTACTAACCGTGATAAAGGAGGAATTTGTGGAGGTCTCATCGCCTCTCGTTTGCTAGCTATGCATGGTGTAGAACCTCACCCTCTTGATGTTCAGCTCTCTATAGAGAAACTTGATATTGTTTCCATGATAAAACATGACTTTGTTTCTAATTGGTCTAATTTGAATAACCTATCCTATGAGATAACCTTTTTCAAGAAAAAAGTGAAGAACAACTAAAAATGAAAGGCTAGTTGGATTGTCTGCACCTGCTTTGTTTAACCTTGATTTCAGGGAAAATTGGTCGGTCACAGAAGATGAACTTGATGCATACATAGAGGGGGGTGGCCATTATGCAGGGGACGGCACGGAGGAGGCCGAGGAACCCCTCGACTTGTCATCCGACGCAGCGAGTTCTTCGCATCAACATTTTGGGCATGTGGATCCTTCATCCTTTTCTTCTGCACAGGGACCTTATTATGACCACGCCATGTATGATCCACCGCCGTGGAACCCTGACCGTCGCTGGGGTTGATCTCCACTTAGGCCAAAAACCTAAGCTTGGGGGGTATGCCGGCATCACTCATTCATTGCATATTATAATTGCCGGATATTTGTACATACTTGTTTCGCTTCTTAAGGTGACCTCTAATATGAGGAAGATGATATTTGGGGAAGTGCTGTCTAAAAACAGATTCTGGACTGATACTAAAAAAAATCCTAAAAACAGCCAGAGCGTTATTTTGAGAAGCCAATTTTTGTGCATGTTCCCCAGGTTGTTATCTAACTTTCATTAGTTGAGCACTTTTCGAGTTGAACAGCGGAAGATTTTCGTAAAATGATTACTGTACTGTTGTCAAGTTTGACGGATTTTTGCTACTTTGTGTTTATGTGACTCTTTTAGTTTTCATTCTCTTGTTTTTGCTTTGTTTCTTTCTTAAAACACAAAAAGACCAAAACTATTTCTGTTGTTTCTCTTTATCATTTGTTTATTTTGGTTTCTTGTTCCTATTTTGCTTTATTTACTATCGTTGGTTTGCTATGAGAAAATCCAAAAAGATTTTGCTTTGTTTGTCTGTTTCCTTTCGTTCTTGTTTCCAATTCGAAAACACCAAAAATATTTGTTGTTCTTCTTTGGTTTTGTAAAGTTTATTATGGAGTTCAGCGGTCTCCGGTGGTTGGAGCTTGGTTTTCATTCCATATTATTCAAGCCACGCAAGTGAAAGGCAATAATGACGATCTACGACGACTCGACTGTGGTGAGAGGCTGGTATGAACTCTATTTGTTTTCATTTTTGTACATATACTCATCCATGTGAGCATTCTTAGTTGATTCATGTGAGGTATATGTCATTTAATGAAAGTCTAGTAGTTCATGATCTCTCATGCTTAGCTCCAATTTATTAATATGAGTAGCATGTCATAAATATTTGCTTGCATTGTTTTATTCATAGATATGTATGATATTGTGGTATCCTCCTCTGAATAATTCATTTGAATCGACTTGGCACATGCTCACGCATGCATATGACTGAACAAAAGTCAATTAAGCCTCGATGATTTACTTTGCCTCAGAGTTCTTGTATCGCTTTTATGCCTCCGTTAATTTATTTTGTCGCAAGCATGATTATGACAGTTATTGCTCTCTTGGTTGTCGCTTCCCAGTCTATTGCTAGCCTTCACTTGTACTGAGCGGGAATGCTGCTCGTGCTTCCAAACCCCTGAAAACCAAGTTATTCCAAAGTGTCCACCATAAATACCTATGCATGGCATCTCAAACCATTCCAAGTAAATTCTCATGTGCTACCTTTAAACCTTCAAAGTACTTCTCAATTTGTGTCGATGTTTTATAGCTCATGAGGAAGTATGTGGTGTTTTATCTTTCAACCTTGTCGTTTACTCCTGACAGACTTTCACCAATGGACTAGTGGCACATCCGCTTATCCAATAATTTTGCAAAAAAAGATGGCAACGGGGTGCCCAGCCCCAATTAATTAACTTTCATCAATAATTATCTTCACATGTTTTGCCCTGATTTATCAGTAAGCAACTTAATTTGCAAATAGACACTCCTCCATGGTATGTGAATGTTGGAAGGCACCCGAGGATTCGGTTAGCTATGGCTTGTGTAAGCAAAGGTTGGGGGAAGTGTCATCCATAATAAAACTAAAATACATGTGTAAACAAAAGAGAAGAGGGATGATTTACCTTGCTGGTAGAGATAACGTCCTTCATGGGAGCCGCTCAAGAAAGTCTGCTTGACGAGGTAGTTAGAGCCCATTACCATTCGTTGACAACAACAAATACCTCTCAAAACAATTTTACTTCTGTTTAAAAAATGAAAAGCTCTAGCACATGTTAATCCCTGCTTCCCTCTGCGAAGGGCCAATCTTTTACTTTTACTTTGAGTCACCATCCTTTCTTTGAGCACCTTCTTGAGAGCATAATTGTCATTCTTAGTATAATATGCTTGTCCCAGAATATAATTAACTGTGGTATAACTTTGATGCTTTTATCTTTGATAATCTCTACTTCCAGTCTTTCCATGAAATTCAAAGGTGCCTGGTGAAAGGATCGTATGCCGCACCTAGAGGGGGGGGGGTGAATAGGTGCTAACCAATTTTTAGTTCTTTTTCAATTTAGGCTTGACACAAATGGTAAATTCTCTAGATATGCAACTAAGTGAATTTACCTATATGACAAGGCTACCAACTAAGCAAGATAACTAAGCAATAGAGAGAGAATAGGATAGAGGTAACCGAGAGTGGAGCACGCGATGACACGGAGATGATTCCCGTAGTTCCCTTCCTTTGCAAGAAGGTACGTCTACGTTTGGAGGAGTGTGGTTGCTACGAAAGCCAAACCAACAGCCACGAAGGCTTCACTCAGATCTCCGGTGAGCAACGCCACGAAGGCCTAGCCCACTTCCACTAAGGGATTTCCTCGAGGCGGAAACCGGGCCTTTACAAGGTTCTTGGGGCACACATCCACAACCAAATTGGAGGCTCCCAAATCTGTTACAACACAACAATCAACAACAATACATCAACACGAATCAACTAGGGAACCAAATAGGAACACTAGCATGAGATCCCTCAAACAAGAGAGGGGGAAATGAAGAACGCTTCGGTGAGGATGTAGATCGGTGTCTTCTCCTTCGAATCTCCAAAGATCAAGAGATTTGGTTGGGGGAGGAAGGAGATCTTGCAAATCTTGACTTTCTTTGAGTTGGCTCTAATGGAGGTGGCTTGGCAGAATTCTTGTGCAATGATTGAGCAAAGAGGCAAGGAGGAAGAAGGGGGGTATTTATACCCCCACTCAAAATGGAGCCGTTGCAGTTTCCGGGGGGCCGGATAATCCGGCCTAAGTAAGGGCCGGATAATCCGCCCCCCCCGGATAATCCGGTCTTCGGGGCAAAAGAGTGACAATGTCCGGCCAAATGTCCGGCCTCCTTCCAGAGTTGATTTTCTTCCAGTCCTTAGCGAAAAACGGGGGCCGGATATTTCCAAAATATCCGGCCCGGATAATCCGGCCCTGGTACAATACCGGGACATTATCCGGCCAAATGTCCGGCCCCCTTCCGAGCCAAAATTCCTGAAACACTTAGCCAAAAACAGGGGGCCGGATATTTCGACAATATCCGGCCCGGATTATCCGGCCTGGCCAAACTTTTTCTCAAACCTTTTTGACACACGATCAAATCCAACACACATGAATAAATATCTATGTAATCCCTGTACCACTTAAACAAACATTAGTGTATCATATATATTGACATCAAACACACAAAACATAATGTGAGAGATGTTCTTTCAATCTCCCCTTTTTGGTGTTTGATGACAATATATGGATTTGCAATAGAATCACTATAGAGACAAGCATGATGGCAAAACATAGAGGCACTCCCCTACATGTGTGCATATAAGTAATTTGCATTTGAATACAAATACACAACACATAGAAGTATGGTGCCTCAACACAAGAGATATCCAACATGAGCTCTAACAAAAGACATTGACACATATGAAGTTGAGATAGGATGAAGGAAGTCATACCCATGTGTAGATATATAATACGGAGATATAGCATCACACATAATGAAATATCCTTGATCTCAACAAATAGAAATCCGAAAACCATAACAATGTCTCACACCACATAGCACATAGTTTTGAACGGCACACAAATAAACCAAATAGTTCAAATAAGCGGGAACACAAGCAATATAAGAATGATAAACGCCTATGCTTGTGCCCAAACCATGCAAATCCCCGAGAATCCTAATAGAACACTTCTCCCCCTTTGGCATCGAGACGCCAAAAGGGGACAAGCGCGATGCTACACGTCCCATGGGAATCACTCGGAGGCATAATCATCATCGGACTCTTGCACCTCTTCTTCTTCTTCTTCCTCTTCATCAGTGTCAGGCGCATCCGGAGAGCGGCGAGAGGTGTTGGACCTTTGAAGGCCATCCTCAAGATCACTCCATGGAACTCGTGCGAGTGCCACCTAGTGTAACCCGGGTGAGCTGGAGGCTGAGGCGGGGGACCTTGTTCACCACTGAGCTTGTGAAGAATAACCGCCTGAGTATGCTTAATCTCAGAACGCTCACGGCTAGCTGCATAGTTCTCCTTATGGATCTCAATGTTCATGCAAAGGATGTGACGCTGAAACCAACTAAGCCGGGTCACTTGCTTCCTCATAGCCGGGACATCGGGATGACGACCAGGAGCAACACCACTAGAACGAGCATCACCCATGAAAGAGTCAGGTGCAGGAACAGCAGAAGAGACTGGCTTGAGCTTGTAGGCCTTCTTGACATGGTGCTTCACCAACGGATACCCACCCAAATCTTCACTCACAGACACAGAGTTGTTGATGAGAAGCTGGATGTAGGGTGCATAAGGTATGGTGGTCCGGGAGACCATGGCATCACGGATCTCATGGAAGATAAAGTCCATGATATCAAGAGTGTAGTCCCTCACTTCATCACCATCACGAGCACACTTATAGCTGAGGTGCATAAGATCTACAAGAACTCCCCGGATAGCATCATTGTTACCACCACTTGGGCAAATGGTTGCCCGAAAGAACCGAAGCAACTGACTGTATATGAGAAGCAGCCCCTTTGTAAAACCAATCCTTCCCTCTGAGGTATAGAGATTTGCAAGAGCATTCTTATCTGCCTGTTGTGGTCCATGAAGACGACGACCCTCATCAATAGAGACTCCAAGAATACTGGCAAAGCGGTGCAGAGTGGCACTGCAGTGTGTGGAGCCAGACATCCATTCCATAGTGCGTTCCTCATCAGTCTTGATTGCCAAAGTGGCAAAGAATTGCTTCACCAACTCTGGGCTATAGTCACATTGAATCTTCATGATATCTTTCAAGCCCATTCTTCCAACAACCCAGATAGCATCTTCAAAGTGATCGTTTTCAGCTAGAATGTCCACATCAATGGCTTGCATGGGTCTCAGATTCTTCATTGGCTCATAGATGTCCTTGTAGATGTACATTTGCTCCATGCACCAATATCTCCTGCCCTCTATCTCTTCATCTCTTGGCAAATCTTCATACCAGTTCTTCAAGCGGAGAGCGGAATAAGACACTGGATCCATGGCCTTGTAGTTCTCCCTCACTTCCTTGTTCTTCCTTCTTGAAGTGACCGACTTGCGAGGAGCATTGGGTGCAAACTCGTCACTAGATCGATCATGCCTCTGGCGTCTCCGACCACCCCGAGAAGCACCACCTGTGAGAAGCAAAGGCGGGTAGCAAAGAGAAGGTAATGCTCATAAGTCATGTAAGATATAGTAAAATACTCGAGAAGCATGCTATAAGTTGGTACAAGTCTAAACATGATAGATTGAAGCAAAACTGCAGCGGCGATGAAGCTCCAGGCCGGATAATCCGGTGCCCCTGGGGGCGGATAATCCGGCCCGGCCGGATAATCCGGCCTGCTCGGGGGGCGGATAATCCGGCCCTGCGAGATGTGCAGATTTCCAATCAAAAACATGTCTAAGACTAGATCGGCCTCATAGCATGCAAGAGGAGTACACTACTCATGATTTGGAACAACTAGACACCAATTCCACCAAGAAAATAGCACATATAAAACACAACATCTAGGGTTAGAGATTGTGAATCATACCCACATCCATTGTGGAAACCGCTTGGTGGAGAAGGTAGCTAGGGAGGAGGTGCACCCGATCCACCCAAGAACTCCGAGAGGGGGCGGATGGAGCGTCTCCGGCGAGGAGGAGGAGATCCGGCGGCCTTGAGAGGAGAAAGAGGAGAGAGGCGCGTGGGGGGAAGGTCTGAACCGTTTTGCCCCCTGCGCCCTCGACTCAACCCTTTCAAGATCTGCCCAGGCCGGATAATCCGGCCCTAGCTTAGGGCGGATAATCCGGCCGGGCCGGATATTCCGGGGTGGCCTGGGGCCGGATTATCCGGGGTTCTGGAAAATTCCAGAATCACCGGAAATCCAGCCCATCTTTCGTTGGTTATTTGCAAGTCCCATATATGATGTAATAAAGTATCACGTCACATATAAGGTACAAATTTACCAATAAGATGGAGCACCCTAGATCATCCGACCGAAAAACCTCAAACTCCAAGTTTTTTACCAAACATGACAAATGAGCAAGATGGAAATGGCTTATAGGGGAGAGTAGGCTTAGGTTTTAGAAGATACAAACTGTTAATGGTACATGGTCACTCAAGTTTGCAAGATATGAGCAAATAAGGCCAAACTAGAGTGATTTCCCATAAGAACATGGAGATGTCAATAAAATCCAATGAAAAACCAAACAACTCCAACTCTTCACAAAGAAGAGTGTGGTGGCCTAGGCCACCATATATGAGTGTTATGGTATGGCACCGCGAAGATATATCTTGGGTCCAAACCAATACTCATCATTTAAGCTCACATATCAAAATATGATATAACGAGAATGAAATCTTTAATGTTGGCATTATGGGGGGAGGAATAGCTCAATAATTTAAACCGCACTCCCCCTATTTCCATGCCCACATCTAAACCAAATAAAGTTTTGAGACGAAGGTGTGTTTGCAAGATGGTCAAGCTATACTCCTTGAATCAATGATATTTAGCTCATTCCTCAAATAAGTGAACCTTGCTTCATCAAGAGGCTTTGTGAATATATCGGCAAGTTGATCCTTGGTAGGAACATAGATAAGCTCAATATCACCCCGGGCAACATGATCCCTAATGAAATGATTCCGGATCTCAATATGCTTCGTTCTTGAATGTTGCACCGGATTATAGGCAATCTTGATAGCACTTTCATTGTCACATAATAGAGGCACTTTGTCACAAATGACACCGTATTCCTTTAAAGTTTGCCTCATCCATAACAATTGAGTGCATCCACTTGCGGCGGCAACATATTCGGCTTCGGCGGTGGAGAGAGATATGCAATTTTGCTTCTTAGAAGACCAACACACCAAGGACCTACCAAGGAATTGGCAAGCCCCGGAAGTTGATTTCCTATCATCCTTGTCACCCGCCCAATCCGCATCGGTATATCCATTGAGAATAAAACTTGAGCCTTTGGGGTACCAAATACCATATCTTGGGGTATCAACTAAATATCGAAAGATTCTTTTGAGAGCCATCATGTGACTCTCCTTAGGAGAAGCTTGATACCTTGCACACACACCAACACTCAACACTATGTCCGGTCTAGATGCGCAAAGGTAAAGCAAGGATCCAATCATGGAGCGATATACCTTTTGATCCACTTCTTTACCATTGGGATCAAGAGCAAGATGACATTTGGTAACCATAGGAGTGGCCACACCCTTCAACTCGGTCATCTTGAACCTCTTGAGCATGTCTTGGAGATATTTTGCTTGGTTGATGAAGGTTCCTTCTCTCAATTGCTTGATCTCAAAACCAAGGAAAAACTTCATCTCTCCCATCATAGACATCTCGAACCTATCGGTCATAAGCTTTGAGAATTCATCATTGAAAGCTTTGTTAGTAGAGCCAAAAATAATATCATCAACATATAATTGGCAAACGAAAAGCTCCCCATTGACCCTCTTAGTAAAAAGAGTGGGGTCGATTAGCCCAACATCAAACCCACGGTCTACCAACAATTCCTTAAGGTGCTCATACCAAGCTCTAGGAGCTTGCTTGAGACCATAAAGTGCTTTATCAAGCTTGTAGACATGGTTAGGAAAGTTGAGATCCTCGAACCCCGGGGTTGCTTAACATACACCTCTTCATGCAAAGGACCATTAAGAAAAGCACTTTTCACATCCATTTGTTGAAGCTTAAAGTTATGATGCGATGCATAAGCAAGAAGGATACGGATGGACTCAAGACGAGCCACGGGAGCATAGGTCTCTCCAAAGTCAATTCCTTCAACTTGAGAGAAACCTTGAGCCACCAATCTTGCCTTGTTCCTCACAATATTTCCAAACTCATCTTGCTTGTTCTTGAATATCCATTTAGTGCCTATAACATTGCGGCACTCCTTTGGCTTCTCTACTAAGGTCCACACTTTGTTGCGCTTGAAGTTGTTGAGTTCCTCATGCATAGCTTCCACCCAATCCGAATCTTCAAGAGCTTCAAACACTTTCTTGGGTTCCACTACGGAGATATAGGCATGATGATTGCTAAAGTTAGCCAATTGCCTTCTTGTGGAGACTTTTGCTCGAACATCACCGAGGACCTTATCATGAGTGTGTCCACGAATTTCAAGGGTCCTATCTCTTCTTGCTAAACGACGGCCTCGATCTCCTCCTTGGTTCTTCTTGGCCTTGGAGGTGTCACTTGATCATCTTGACCATTTGGGTCCCCGTCTTGACCTTCAACATGAGCTTCCTCAATTATTTGAGGTTGCTCATCCTCATGTGCTTGATCTTGAATGTTGAAAGGATACTCATCGGATCCATCATGAACCCGTGGTTGATCTTGTTCTTGGTCTTGTCCTTGATCTTGTCCTTGATCTTGCACACAAGGGGGAGGGTTTTGTTCTTGTTCTTGGGTTGGTGCATCATTTGCTTCACTTGATGGGGTTTGTTGAGGTTGAGAAGATGAGGGCTCCACCGTGGTAGAGCATAGTTCTTCCCGAGACGCCACACCGTGTCCCTCAATGGGGCGGAAAAATCCCACACCCATTCTTACTATGGCATCTTGAGGTATTTCATCACCTGCACAAACATCAACTTGCCCCACTTGGGAGCCATCATTTTCTTCGAACTTCACACTACAAGATTCAATGATAATCCCGGAGGATACATCAAAGATTCTATAAGTGTGAGATTCGGCACCGTAACCAACAAATATACCCTCCAAAGCTTTAGGAGCAAATTTAGACAAACGAACTCCTTTGATTTTGTAGAAACACTTACAACCGAACACCTTGAAGTATGAGATGTTGGGCTTGTTGCCGGTGAGTATTTCATAAGGAGTCTTGTTCAAGCCCTTGCGGAGATAGAGCCGGTTGGAGGAGTGACATGCGGTGGAGATGGCTTCGGCCCAAAAGTTATAGCGGGATTTATACTCCGCCATCATAGACCTTGCCATATCCATAAGAGTCCGGTTCTTCCTCTCCGCAACACCATTTTGTTGAGGGGTGTAGGCAGCGGAATATTGATGACGAATCCCCTCATCACTAAGAAAATCATTGAGTGTGTAGTTCTTGAACTCGGAGCCGTTGTCACTTCTTATTGCCATAATGAGGAGGTTGTGTTGGCGTTGCACCTCGGTAGCAAAGTCAATGAATATTTGTTGAGTCTCATCTTTTGTCTTGAGAAAGTAGACCCAAGTGTATCTTGAGTAGTCATCGACAATCACCAAGCAATGTTTCTTCGCACCAAGACTTGCATGAGTAACGGGACCAAAGAGATCCACATGAAGGAGCTCCAAGATCCTCTTGGAAGAGATGATGGTCTTGCTTGGATGCGGAGAGTCATGCATTTTGCCTTCAACACAAGCCCTACAAACACGATCTTTGGCAAAAGACACATTTTCCATTAGTCCCACAATATGGTTCCCCTTGTGAAGACTTTGCAAAGTTCTCATGTTGACATGGGCTAGGCGGCGATGCCACAACCAACCCACGTCCGCCTTTCCGAATAGGCACATCGCACTTGACGTGGTGGTCCCCGAAAAGTCCACCACATACAAGTTGTGTTCGCGATACCCAACGAATGCGACTTTTAGAGTCTTGCTCCACAAGAGGACC